>NC_069500.1:707795649-708018149 GCF_027579735.1 Bombina bombina | reverse complement strand
TGAGCAGCCACAGGATCAAACCCAAATCAAAACAAATTTCATCCTAAAATAAGTGATGCATACAGATATTCCTGACAGCATGCCATATCATGCAGGTGTCCAGCGTCTTTATTGGCTGTTAGCCTGTCATACCTCCAAGTAAGACTCTTGTATTTCAAACTGCCGCCAAGAGCAATCCGCTAGCCTCACTTAATAGAGTCCAAATAAGCGGGTTACTTGTCGGTTCCAAGCTCCTTCAAACCAAGCAGTTATTTCTGGATAAGTAACTTGTGGCTGGATCATACAGCCTAAACTCCCGTTCCTGGTCAGCTATTGTATTTCCGTAAGCCATAAGTGATCTCTGATGATCGAAAGTACCCCGGTTTGTTCGCAAAGCACTGTGGGGCGAAACGTGCGTTGACTGAGTGCACTTGCAGAGTACATTCTATCCAGCTGGTCTGTGTAACTATATGCCTACAAACTTTCTATCATCAGAGATGACTTATGCCTTACGAAAATACAATAGCTGACCAGGAACGGGAGTTTAGGCTGTATGATCCAGCCACAAGTTGCTTATCCAGAGGTAACTGCTTGGAGGTATGACAGGCTAACAGCCAATGAAGACGCTGGACATCTGCATGATATGCTGTCAGGAATATCTGTATGCATCACTTCTTTTAGGATGAAATTTGTCTCATTACTGAGAACTTGCCATAACATAAGGCAGGTTAGAAAGGGTGTTTTCACCTCATAGCCCCTGTCAGACACGCAGTGAGAGGTAACCTGTTGACAGTTTTTTCCTTTCTTACAGGTTATGCCTCAAGCAGACATCCCAACTCATTAGTTGAGTCAATGGGCATCCTGTAAAAACCTGGGAGCTGATGACTCACTTTGTAAATTGCCAGTGTTTTTTTTTCTTTACGTTTTTTTTTTGGGGGGGGGGGGTACCTCCCTGAAATGAGTTTTTGCAGGTTGGGATGTCTGATAAAGGGGAGAGTTTACCATCACTTTAATAATAAAATCAAATCATTAATTTACTTACTCTCTCTACTAGTAATGAAGGGGTAAAACACTAAAAGTCTCACATCAGATGCACTCATACATAGCAGGAAACATCCAGTGATTGGTTGCTACTGTAAAGGGACATTAACCCATTTTTTTTCTTTCATCATTCAGATAGAACATACAATTTTTAACAACTTTCCAATGTACTTCTGTTATCAAAATTTACTTAATTCTCTTGGTGTCTTTTGTTGAAGATGCATTAATGCATTACTGGGAGCTAATGGAGTACATCAGGTGAGACAATGACAAGAAGCATATAGTTGCAACCACCAATCAGCAGCTAGCTCCCAGTAGTGCATTGCTGCTACTGAGCCTACCTAGGAATGCTTTTCAGCAAAGGAATCCTTGAAAATGAAGGCTACCTACGTACGCTTTTCAACAAAGAAGTAATTGAGAATGAAAGTGATGGTAATTTTTACTAGTTAAAATCATCTAATCTACTTAAACCTATCTAGTAGATATTAATCACTATATTTTTAATTTAAAATGTATTATATTTAGTTAATACATTTTAATTTTTACTTATCCGTTGCTTGATTTATATGCTCCGCCCCTACTTCCTTCTCTTCTCACAGTTATTTCTATCACTGCTCCACCCGCAATAGAAATATTGATGACAAAGTAATGACCAATTGTGAACTATTACGCTGAATATCTATATTCCAAGGAGCTGTGGGCAGATAGCTTTAAAGGGAAAATATGCATGCGATTAAGGAATGATCAGAAGCTGCCTGACGTCACTAACGCATGCAAAATTGAATTGATTTTTTTTTCTACCCGATGCGAAAATGCCAAAACGCCATGGATTTAATTGGACCACGCAATTATCGTCAGAAAAAAAAAAGTAGTTTATCTCAGGGCGGCGGATAGCAATAAATAGTAGCTATTGCGTTGAAAATAAAGGTATTAATAGTGAAAATTTAAGTTTTTCATGACTTAAACTCATGTTAATTTTTATTTTAGGATTGTATTAGAAGTAGACATTGCTTTCAGTTTACCATCACTTGAAGACTATTGAGATATGCTCAAAGGATTCCTTTTAATCACACAGAAGTGCAGGGTGGATAGTCTTAAAATTAGATGCTCTTAAGAATTAGAACAGATCATTTTTTAATTATCATGGCTCTTTAATTATAAAATAACAAATTATTTGGGGGTGGAGCTAACTACCAACATGGTAGGTCGTGAACATCAGGAGCTCCTGACTTTGTTTGAATTTTAAGAGACAAAAAGTGGACTTGGATGACACTAAGATATATGAATCCTGTATATATAGTGATAGTCTCACTTATTGATGTTTAGGAGTGACCCTGGAACCTGTATTGTGCTTGGAGCCGGGCTTTAGTATTCTAATAGGCCCACGAGGCTGGCGACTATAGACGCCATTATCAAAGAGCTACTAGTTGGATGCATGGACACTGGTTCCTCTGAAGGCTTAAGCACCGATCTACATTCAGGAATCTCAGCTACCAGGTCGATATCACCCGGATAAGACTAACATGACGGCACAAATTTATGAAATAATCAAAAGTGTTCTAGCTGCGCATCTTACTCGGATTGAGGAGGAGATATCATAAACAGTACGTTACTATCTCTATGAGATCCTAACAGCACAGCCGACCGATCTGCAAAGAACTACGCAGAATGCAATAACTCAGGGACCTAACGTTATAAAAGTTGAAAGTTCAGAAGAACAGGCAAATAGAGCAAAGAGACAAATGCTTTCTACTGCAGTCCTAACTGAATCTAAGAAGCGGCGATATACAGTGGAAGAAGTGGATGCTGTTATGCTGAGTCCCGCAGTGAGGCGGCCGATCGCTGGGGGAACAGCAGACAAGGCCAATAAGGAGGAGTGGGTTACTAAACCCACGCAGAGTCTGGATGCTCAAAAACAGCCGATAATACAGAAACTGGAGGGAGAAGCAGTTACGCTAAGCTGCTCGACTGTGCCTGAAGAAAATGTTGTTATAAAGCCTGAACGCTCCTCGGTTTGCCCCTGTCGGGTAACAGAGACCATCACTGGCACGGAGAGAAGGTCTCCTGTGGTTCGAGTCGGTGTGGGGTGAAGACATTACAGAGATAATGTGACGGCTATGGGACATGCAGGGTTTAGGTCCGATATCTTTCCTTTTAACCGTTGGGTATGTTTATTTGCTAGTCTACACAATAAGAACTAAGAGACGATGCATGGGACAGAATATAGCATTTAATCTACATGAAGGCCCAACAAACTGATATATGAGACTTTGCTATTAGGCCATTTGGAGTGCTCCATGCAAATGATATTAAATGAGTGGCCATCGAGTTAGGAAGGTTACAGCTTAGAATTATTTTTCAGGGTTACAGTTGAGACATAAGTCTCTTTTTCTTTGATGATAGGTTTAACCTATATAAGTTTCATTTACTGTTTGTACCATTTTGATGAAAGGACTTCATTTATCCTGATGGGTATTACATCACTAGTTATGTTTACTATGACCTGCTTGAATGCGATTACATAATTGCTGATGCAACAATATAAGCTATAACCAGTACTTAACTCGCAAGTTTAGTTATATTTGTGATCCTTGCTCTTTAATTGAATCTTATTGCGTTCTTGGTTCGTACAAGATTTAGAACTCTTAATGGATTTGCTCATAAACATAGATATTCTCCTTATTATATATGTCATTAGAACTGTCATTTTATCTCATGTGCATTTTTTGCTGTTATGTATCTTAGACAATAGTCTTATGTTTGGTCTGCAAAGCTAGGCAAAAAACTGAACTAAGTTTATATTTAGGGACTAGACCCTCTAGCGTGCCCCAATGAAGCAGTTCTTCACACGTTATAGCCGGGATTACATGCCTTAACAAATACACTAGGTTTAATGACGGCAATAAGTCGGAGCTTCTTGTTTAGTGTACATCTACAAGTTATATATATATATATATATATATATATATATATATATATATATATATATATATATATATATAAAAAAATACTGGTGTGACCTGCCAATTCAATTTACATCTGCCTTATAATTTGACTTCTCCACTGGAGTTATAAATAATATGGACAATATGAAGCTGTACATCAGACAATAGGAGAGTGTTATGCTCATGACCTTATGTGGCACTTATAGTTCTTATTTCTTACAGTTATTATGCACAGTTACGCCATAGGTACTAATACTGGTTATGCGATAATCTATATGATTACCTAATATGTATGGTATATGTTTATTATGGCGGGGAGGATAGTGGATATGTTTTTCTAACTGGATTTGGGTCTTCTATCTTCTTCGTCATATAATATGGCTTGAGTTTTGGAGTTCACTATGTCTTGTTACCATGGATCTCCCTAAACTCCATATACCCAATAGTACTACTCACCAAACCCCAAAATATTGTTTTAGCATCATATATTCCAGGCAATATTTTACACAGGTGGTATAGTTTGCATGGCACTTTCCAGTTGACGTGAATATTTGTGGAAGCTATACCTATCTTTCAGACATATAACTATATATAAGTTATCAGCCGCCTTTAGTATCACATGCTCTCGGTCCCCCCATATAGTTTACCCGCTAAGCCAAAGGACACAGATCCCATGTTTGAACCCCTAAATTCTATATATGTGTGTTTCATCATAGAAGATATTGATAGCCCCCTCCATATCTGGTTTGTCTAAACACATGTGCAAACACAGTTACAAGGGTCCAAAACTGGCCCTATATGATTTCAGTTTCAGTTTTTAGTTTCCCTCTCTCTAGAGATATACACTTTATATTGTCCAAAAGAGATCACTTGTGACCTGAGAGGATCCACTGTATTTTTATTTTTATTTTTCCAATAGAGGAAAATGAGGCTTCATTTACGCGGTATACACATAGTTGGAGTGGGTATATGGTTATTAATATAAATGCTGGACTATATTCTAATGGTGTAACAGTGTATGATACTCAGCATATTGTCCACATATATTCGTATATCCTTACCACTTATATTACCATGTGACATGCCATTGTATATTTCATACTACTGTAAGTGTATATTGCGTATTTGCTGTAATTGCATATAACCTCAATAAAAAAAAAGAACACAAATTATTGCATTGTCTTATAATACATTTGATGTCCTCGAATTCCACTTTAAATTATAAAACTTGTGTTCAGTTTAAAGGGACACTGAACCCAAATTTTTTTCTTTCATGATTCAGATAGAGCATGCAATTTTAAGAAACGTTCTAATTTGCTCCTGTTATCATTTTTTTTCATTCTCTTGCTATCTTTATTTGAAAAACAAGAATGTAAGTTTAGAAGCCGGCCCATTTATGGCTCACAACCTCGGTTGTGCTTGCTGATGGTATTAAACAAGTGCTGTCCGCAACTGAACCAAAAATTGACTGCCTCCTTGGTTAGATACATTCTTTTTTTTTTTTTTTTTTTTTTTCTTCTGTGGTGGTGGTGGGTGGTGGTGGTGGTGGGTTGTGGTGGGTGGTGGTTTTGGTGGTGGTGGAGGTGGTGGGGTGGAGATGCCTTCTTTTTTTAAATTGATAATAGGAGTAAATCAGAAATTTGCTTAAAATTGCATGCTCTTTCTGAATCATGAAATAAAAAATGTGGGTTTAGTATTCTTTTAATTATGGTAACCAGAATGTTTCTCTATGATTGTAATGAAGTGACATGAGGTATGTTATCCTAGTACCAATCACTGGAATATGTGTGAACTGCTTGCTATTTTCATGGGTACTTACTGTGTATTTTTGTTGTCATTTCTTGTAAAAAAAAGTATCTACTTAAATTATTTTCACATATTATGTATGCTTATGATTGTTCCTCTGTTTAACAGTGGTGTAACCTTTGCTTGTTATGTTTGAAGCCAATACTTCAATAAACAAAGAAACTAATCATATAGGCACCATGAGGGTGACTGACGCATTTCGTGTTTAGCCTGTAATCATATACATTGTCCTCCTAGGCACCACCTAATGTTAAATCCTCAAAAATATCACTGAATGGTCAAAACATAGCAATTAGTGACCAAAATCTAAAGGGAGGCAATAAACACGTCACTGCAATGTGATTATCATCATGCTAAAATGAAATTGTGCAAAATACATGAATATATAATTAAAGGGACACTGAACCCAAATTTTTTCTTTTGTAATTCAGAAAGAGCATGCAATTTTAAGCAACTTTCTAATTTACTCCTATTATCAATTTTTCTTCGTTCTCTTGCTATCATTATTTGAAAAAGAAGGCATCTAAGCTTTTTTTTTGGTTTCAGTACTCTGGACAGCACTTTTTTATTGGTGGATGAATTTATCCACCAATCAGCAAGGACAACCCAGGTTGTTCACAAAAATGGGCCGGCATCTAAACTTACATTCTTGCATTTCAAATAACGATACTAAGAGAATGAAGAAAATTTGATAATAGGAGTAAATTAGAAAGTTGCTTAAAATTTCATGCTCAATCTGAATCACGAAAGAATTTTTTTGGGTACAGTGTCTCTTTAAGATTTTATAAGATAAAGCAAAATTACAATATCAATGTCGATATTAATGTTGTTACAATACTCAGCAATACACAAATATGTTGCAATTCTACATACATAACCTCCTAGAACAAATACAAAATTATATTAACCTGTGATGTTATGCTATTTCAACAACATTAAATAATATATCTGAAAAGGATAATTGTCATTACGCCCAATGGTTGATTACATAATATTAAGAATTAAAATCCTGCAGTATACTGGTTTGCAATTCGAGTATCCAAAATACTTCTCTATGACTTGATATTTTTGATATTTTATCTCATTATTGTGGAATGAGAACATGTTCAATTGCCTGCCACTTAAAAAATCTAACATCTTTTTTTGTGATAATGAATAGAACGTTTGGCCAGAGCTGAGCAATCCCTGTCACTATTGTTGCTCAGATGCTCCCTGTTTCGTGATCTCACCCCCCCTAGTGGTGAGACCTACCTTTTGCAACCTAAAGTTAACATAAATACAGTATATATAATATATATATATATATATATATATATATATATATATATATATTTTACAGTACACACAAAAATAAAGTCCAGTTTTTGTATGTGTGTTGTAACGTCTGTTTAGTAATTTTCCCTAGGCACCTGCTCCCAGGCTGGTCTGGGCCAAGACTGCATGTGACTCTGGAGATAGTGCAGTTCTTTGAGAGTGCTATAGCACCATAGCTGAGCATAGTTCCCGGTCCGGTCTGGGAGTACTGTTCCACTTTCCTTAAATATATATATATATATATATATATATATATATAGGTGGCCCTCGGTTTACAACGGTTCAATTTGCACCGTTTCAGAATAACAACCTGTGACTGCTATTGAAAAGCATTAAGAAGCAGTGCATTGATTAAAAAAGCCAGCAGGTGGAGCTGTCCGCTTGTGTTGCAGCAAAGATATGCAAGCCAAGCAAGCTGAAATTAATCAGTTTAACCAGACCTGAGCTATCGAGCAGCTTGCAAAGGAACACGATCATCCTGTCTATAAATCAGTCCAGATTGGAATGCATAGAAAGAACTGTTTGCAGAAAAATGCAAGTAAAGTCTGTGTTGTGTGATTATTTTATTAGGTTTATAATGCTGTTTAGCAAATGTTTTTTCATTTAACTTAGTCTAATTATATATTCTGTGTTGTGTGATTATTTTATTAGGTTTATAATGCTGTTTAGTATGTAAAGTCTTAATTTCAAAGCTTTAAAAATAATGTATTAGGTGTTAGTTATTACAATTTTGAGAGGGGCCTGGAACCTAACTCCCTCACTTCCCATTGAATTACATTATAAACTGGGTTTCAATTTACAACGGTTTCGATTTACAACCATTCCTTCTGGAACCCGGCGTAAACTGAGGGCTACTATATATATATGTATACGGTATATATATATATATATATATATATATATATATCCACTGTGTATCTGCACTCACAATTCATAGATAGACAGCAACCAGGGTGCCCAGTCAAAATTTCAATAAGTATCATCAAGTAGGGACCGCACTCGCTGGATTCAGTTCAAATAATAACTTATTTATTCAATGGTGACGTTTCGGGGTACGCAAACCCCTTCCTCAGACCAAACACAGTGCACAAGAAAAAAAGTGACTTTAAACCCAGATAAACCCCTCCCATCTTACATTCCAAGAAATTGCGCCAAAACCGTATCTATGGAGACCAGGTGGTTACCTGGCAACCATACTACACAACTGATTTAAGGCATTTAGTAACAGTGGTGTGATTAATGATTCCTGCCTGTTAATAAGACAAAAAGAAACACCAATGTGTAAACACTTATATATACAAAAAAACTGTGAAGACATCATGCTTACTATATACCTTTAAAATTCAGTATAGCAAATCATATACAATATAGGTAAAAACATTTGAATAAATATATAGACATATAAACCCCTCTGCAACAACGTATTATGTATGTTCAGGTTTACACACTAAACAGTGTATTTATTCGGCACCAGATAGTGTTAGGCTGTTTGGACACATAGTTACATTTTGCGTGGCTAAATGCAATTATTGCAAAGATGAGCTTCATATTTAGTGTTAGAGAGAAAATAAATGCAAGAACACAGTAATATTCCCCAGGGTTCACAGTCACTGTAACTCAAAGTGATGGCTATGTAAGTACTCCAAAATAAGAACCTGCCGTATATGTGTTATAATGTGTGTTATCCCCATGGAGAGCACAAGTCCATTATCTCAGCGCTGGTGGAGCTAATTCACATTCAATCGATATGAGAAGAAAAGACAGAGGGTATAAGCCTCTACACTCACCCCACTGATAGTCAGCTTCACTTGTAAGTTTCACTCTAGACGTGATGGCAGCTTCCAGGTCACAGGTTTCGTCATCCCGGTGAACCGCAACTCCTGTGCGGAATAATACACTAGACGTGCCTTCCTGTAAGCGCCACCCAAGTCTTCTGGGCGTCTGACGTCATCATCGGAACATGCCTAGAGGGGGTGTGTGAGGCTTATCCAATTAGATCGCTCCGGCGCCGGTCAAATCTTCAGCTCTCACAAGGGGGAACACTGAACGGCAGGTAAAAAACCAATAGGAGTAGAGGCTCTGTGGGCTCTTGAGAGTAAACGGACTCCTTGTAGTCCGTAAATATAAGCAAAAGAAAGAGATTCAAGAGATCCAATTGTAGAAGAATCAAATGGCTTTATTAAAGGATAAAATCCTAAGGTATACCAGCACGGTAACAGAGAGACAGCTGGCCCTACTAGTTTCGGCGGTGTGCCGTAATCTAAGACCTGCTGTGTATTTACAAGTGGGTGTTTAAAAGTAACTCTCTACACAATCATTGGCTACAGGGGGGTTAGAAAATACCACTCCCCCTTAACCCTTGCCTGGGTAGAAAAGCATGGAGGGAATTATCAACATAGATGTAAACAAATGTAATATAATACATAAGTTAAAATACATACATTGATAAGAGTCAAATTAATTAGAAAATGGGGGGAGAGAAAAGTTTTAACATTAATAATCAACAGCTAGAGCTGCATGTCATATAAGAAAATAACAATAGTTTTGTTACCAGAAATGGATTAAATATATACAAATATGTACAATAGTGTGAATAAATCAATAGCGAGCAAAATAAACAAATTGAAAATTTTGAAGTATACAGTTGATGTATATACAATCCATTCAGCAAGACAAGAAAACATTATAGCATAGACAACTACAGAGCCTGGTTATGCTAGAAGACCAATACAAAATGTGCAGTCTAGTGAAAGAAATTCCTCAAATGTAGTGGTACATCATGGGGTACTAGAGATAAACCATTGAAGTTATAAACATAAGAGAGACAAAAATAAGACTTCTCAAATATGAATATCTAGGTACCCACATATTTACCAATACAGGAACAATCAAAATACAATGCATAAACAATATATATTTAATCAAAGCTAATAACCAAAAAGCCCTAACAGTATGAATATGGAGACATGAGATTGAACCTAAACCAACATAATGTAATGTGGTATTTATCTTGATTATAAAAAATTAGGGATTGGGTTTCTCAAAAAATGTGAATGCCTTAAATATTCTGAATGTTATTTACCAGTGTAGATGTTGACTATACAGTAGATGAAAAAGCAATAATGCTATATTCAGCACCAGTGATTGATCAGATCAAATTCCGAATTGAAGCCATTAGGGACCTGAGTGCGGAGTCTGAAAATCCAGAATGCTTCCTGGCGTGCTAAAATAGCATCTTTGTCCCCACCTCTAGATGGTCTCCTAATGGCCTCAATTGCCCGCCACTTGAAAGATCTGACATCTCCATGATGAATTTCAATAAAATGTCTGGCTAGTTCTGAACATGTCTTTTCGTTCCTAATATAGCCCAAGTGTTCCCGTACTCTGGTACGGATGTCTCGAGACGTCATGCCCACATACTGTAGTTTGTGACAAACACATTCAATAACATAAACTACATAATTAGTTGAGCATTTTATGCAACCCTTTGTTTCATATGTATAGTTGGTAACACAAGAGTAGAAATTTCTGGATAGTTGGCTCACCATCGATGTGGTGTCATTATATTCCACTATCCCCCATGATATGGGCATTAGTGCCATTAAACACTTTTTGGAATCCTTTTATTCCATGGATAACTCTGCAGCCGATTTTATCATCAGAGTGACCTCTTTTTTGTTAAAACATAATTACTTTATGTTTGAGGGGGTATTCTATCTGCAGAGACAAGGTACTGCCATGGGGGCAAAATTTGCCCCGTCATATGCTAACATATTTATGGGATGGCTAGAGACCAACTTTGTCTATGCAGATAGAAACCCCTTCATCCATCATATACGATTGTATAAACGTTTCATTGACGATTTGATTATTATTTGGTCCTCTGATGGGAAATCGGCTGAGGAGTTCACAGAATTCCTGAACATAAGTGACAATGGAGTGAAATTCACCCATGAATGGCAGAAATCAGAAATTCACTTTCTGGATGTTAACCTAAGGGGAGACACTGACACTGGCACTATCATATCCAATTTGTATCGAAAACCCATTGCAGGAAATACCCTTTTACATCACAAAAGCGCCCACCCTAAACATGTTTTTAAGGGTATCACTAAAGGGCAGCTACTTAGGGCTAAAAGGATCTGCAATAGGGAATCTGATTACAAAAAGGAGAGCCAAGAGATAAAAAATAGGTTACTTGAAAGAGGGTACAATCAATTTTTGGTTGATAACGTCTTGGATGAAGTAACCAAAACTAAAAGAGGTGATGTCCTTCAGAAAAGCATACTTACAAAGTCTGATCACAAAACTGAAAATTGTACACACTTTATCACTAAGTATTCAACGGAATTCTACGAGATCTGTAGAATTCTCAAGAAATACTTTCCCATGTTATATGGGGACAAACAACTAAAAACAATAGTGGAGAGAGGATTCAAATGTGTTTACTCCAGAAATGTCACATTAGGAAACATCCTATCTCCAAGTCAAATACCACAGAAAACTAGGCCCACTACTTGGCTCTCTGTAAATGGGACCTATAAGTGTGGGGTCTCAAGATGCAAGACCTGTGATTTCATCACAGAAGGTAGAAATTTCTACTCTTGTGTTACCAACTATACATATGAAACAAAGGGTTGCATAAAATGCTCAACTAATTATGTAGTTTATGTTATTGAATGTGTTTGTCACAAACTACAGTATGTGGGCATGACGTCTCGAGACATCCGTACCAAAGTACGGGAACACTTGGGCTATATTAGGAACGAAAAGACATGTTCAGAACTAGCCAGACATTTTATTGAAATTCATCATGGAGATGTCAGATCTTTCAAGTGGCGGGCAATTGAGGCCATTAGGAGACCATCTAGAGGTGGGGACAAAGATGCTATTTTAGCACGCCAGGAAGCATTCTGGATTTTCAGACTCCGCACTCAGGTCCCTAATGGCTTCAATTCGGAATTTGATCTGATCAATCACTGGTGCTGAATATAGCATTATTGCTTTTTCATCTACTGTATAGTCAACATCTACACTGGTAAATAACATTCAGAATATTTAAGGCATTCACATTTTTTGAGAAACCCAATCCCTAATTTTTTATAATCAAGATAAATACCACATTACATTATGTTGGTTTAGGTTCAATCTCATGTCTCCATATTCATACTGTTAGGGCTTTTTGGTTATTAGCTTTGATTAAATATATATTGTTTATGCATTGTATTTTGATTGTTCCTGTATTGGTAAATATGTGGGTACCTAGATATTCATATTTGAGAAGTCTTATTTTTGTCTCTCTTATGTTTATAACTTCAATGGTTTATCTCTAGTACCCCATGATGTACCACTACATTTGAGGAATTTCTTTCACTAGACTGCACCTTTTGTATTGGTCTTCTAGCATAACCAGGCTCTGTAGTTGTCTATGCTATAATGTTTTCTTGTCTTGCTGAATGGATTGTATATACATCAACTGTATACTTCAAAATTTTCAATTTGTTTATTTTGCTCGCTATTGATTTATTCACACTATTGTACATATTTGTATATATTTAATCCATTTCTGGTAACAAAACTATTGTTATTTTCTTATATGACATGCAGCTCTAGCTGTTGATTATTAATGTTAAAACTTTTCTCTCCCCCCATTTTCTAATTAATTTGACTCTTATCAATGTATGTATTTTAACTTATGTATTATATTACATTTGTTTACATCTATGTTGATAATTCCCTCCATGCTTTTCCAGCCAGGCAAGGGTTAAGGGGGAGTGGTATTTTCTAACCCCCCTGTAGCCAATGATTGTGTAGAGAGTTACTTTTAAACACCCACTTGTAAATACACAGCAGGTCTTAGATTACGGCACACCGCCGAAACTAGTAGGGCCAGCTGTCTCTCTGTTACCGTGCTGGTATACCTTAGGATTTTATCCTTTAATAAAGCCATTTGATTCTTCTACAATTGGATCTCTTGAATCTCTTTCTTTTAGAGAAAATAAATGTTATCATTTAATATGGACATTCAACCTTTGCTCAGTGAGTTAGAGATTAATGGAATGATCATATCGGATTTGGTATAATATTCGTTACTCACTGTATATTATGAATTGCTGCTAATCGTTCCCCAGCTGCTGCGCTGTTCATAAAGTCTGCAGTGTGTCAGTTGGGCGCAAGTTACAGACTCAGCCAATCAACGGCTTGTTTAGTCAACCGCATGGCTCAATAGCATATACAGGGAGTGCAGAATTATTAGGCAAATGAGTATTTTGACCACATCATCCTCTTTATGCATGTTGTCTTACTCCAAGCTGTATAGGCTCGAAAGCCTACTACCAATTAAGCATATTAGGTGATGTGCATCTCTGTAATGAGAAGGGGTGTGGTCTAATGACATCAACACCCTATATAAGGTGTGCATAATTATTAGGCAACTTCCTTTCCTTTGGCAAAATGGGTCAAAAGAAGGACTTGACAGGCTCAGAAAAGTAAAAAATAGTGAGATATCTTGCAGAGGGATGCAGCACTCTTAAAATTGCAAAGCTTCTGAAGCGTGATCATCGAACAATCAAGCGTTTAATTCAAAATAGTCAACAGGGTCGCAAGAAGCGTGTGGAAATAACTGCCCATGAACTGAGAAAAGTCAAGTGCGCAGCTGCCAAGTTGCCACTTGCCACCAGTTTGGCCATATTTCAGAGCTGCAACATCACTGGAGTGCCCAAAAGCACAAGGTGTGCAATACTCAGAGACATGGCCAAGGTAAGAAAAGCTGAAAGATGACCACCACTGAACAAGACACACAAGCTGAAACGTCAAGACTGGGCCAAGAAATATCTCAAGACTGATTTTTCTAAGGTTTTATGGACTGATGAAATGAGAGTGAGTCTTGATGGGCCAGATGGATGGGCCCGTGGCTGGATTGGTAAAGGGCAGAGAGCTCCTGTCCGACTCAGACGCCAGCAAGGTGGAGGTGGAGTACTGGTTTGGGCTGGTATCATCAAAGATGAGCTTGTGGGGCCTTTTCGGGTTGAGGATGGAGTCAAGCTCAACTCCCAGTCCTACTGCCAGTTTCTGGAAGACAACTTCTTCAAGCAGTGGTACAGGAAGAAGTCTGCATCCTTCAAGAAAAACATGATTTTCATGCAGGACAATGCTCCATCACACGCGTCCAAGTACTCCACAGCGTGGCTGGCAAGAAAGGGTATAAAAGAAGAAAATCTAATGACATGGCCTCCTTGTTCACCTGATCTGAACCCCATTGAGAACCTGTGGTCCATCATCAAATGTGAGATTTACAAGGAGGGAAAACAGTACACCTCTCTGAACAGTGTCTGGGAGGCTGTGGTTGCTGCTGCACGCAATGTTGATGGTGAACAGATCAAAACACTGACAGAATCCATGGATGGAAGGCTTTTGAGTGTCCTTGCAAAGAAAGGTGGCTATATTGGTCACTGATTTGTTTTTGTTTTGTTTTTGAATGTCAGAAATGTATATTTGTGAATGTTGAGATGTTATATTGGTTTCACTGGTAAAAATAAATAATTGAAATGGGTATATATTTGTTTTTTGTTAAGTTGCCTAATAATTATGCACAGTAATAGTCACCTGCACACACAGATATCCCCCTAAAATAGCTACAACTAAAAACAAACTAAAAACTACTTCCAAAACTATTCAGCTTTGATATTAATGAGTTTTTTGGGTTCATTGAGAACATGGTTGTTGTTCAATAATAAAATTAATCCTCAAAAATACAACTTGCCTAATAATTCTGCACTCCCTGTAGTGACGTCACCGGGCTTTGCAATTAAACTCTGTAGTAGCGTGGCTAATTTGCATATCGAGATCGTACCTGTCAGAGCATGATTTACAATACTGTTTACGCTCAGTGTATACGTGCTATGTAGTGCTAACATGGTGTCCTAATGTGGCAAGCGTATTACATAAGTTATATGTTGGAGCCCAAAATATACATACCTTGTATACCATATGTTTGTTTATAATGGGACAGATTAGGGATGAAAAAATGGATTTGTAGTTCAAATGAATGTATATCTATCAGCGCCACAATAATACCATACAAGCTATATCTGATATAGGCGGAGTCTCCCAACCAGACTCCAAAAGTTAAGAGTAAAAAGAAATGCCAAGATACAGCGCTACACTACCCTCAGATGAGGGTTGGGTTGCTAAAGATGGTGTCCACGACTAGGAATGTGTATACATAAAGGTTAATATATAATATTGTGTTACACAAAGAATATATATAAAACCATGTGAAAAAGTACTTAAAAGGTAAAAGATTAAAAACAAAATATATATATATAGGATGTGATATTAAAATGTATTAAACAAACATTTTATTAACAT
Source organism: Bombina bombina (assembly GCF_027579735.1). Taxonomy (NCBI): domain Eukaryota; kingdom Metazoa; phylum Chordata; class Amphibia; order Anura; family Bombinatoridae; genus Bombina; species Bombina bombina. The sequence goes on along the minus strand of NC_069500.1, from coordinate 708,002,694 downwards.
AAACTGACAGTTAAAAATACAGTTAAAAATAGATTCAACAATCTAATGGATTGCCCCATACAATGTCCAAGAAGTTATGTCCTATGTAACATACAAGTGTTTAAGTCCCATACCAAAATGTCCAAAGCAAATGTTCAAGGTTAATATCCAAAAAAAAATAAAAATAAAAATGATAATATGTCCAAAGTTGGTGTAAAAATCAAAAAGGTGAAAAAATGTAAAAAATATATTAAATATTTTTTGAAAAGATGAAAAAATGAATAAAAATATATAAAAAATATATGAGTTGTGATCAGCAACCCATATGGAAGGAATATAATATATGTGATAGTGAATAATTCTCGTGAGGTGTACACCTAAAAAGTGTGTATAAAAATGTGTGTATATAAAAGGGTGTGGTAAAAAATGTGTCATAAAAGATGTGTCATAAAAAAGGATTCAAAATCCTGGTGAAATAAATAAAGTCCAAATTGCTCCAAAAAAATGTGTATATAATTCCAAGTATTCCAAATGTGAGTGTAGAAAGTGCTGGGTTGATGTTCCTCTTCTTAAAAGGTTATCAAATGTAATGGGGTATCCTCCTGTACCTAAAAAAGTGTACAGAAAATAGACATAGTGCAATAAAATCACTTTAGAATGACAACAACAGTATTCTACTCACCAGATATATTCTGAGCTGCAATACCAGTGTATAGCCAACGCGTTTCGGTCCTCAGGGACCTTTCTCAAGACACAGATCTATCTATTATTGTTATGAATGGGATTTACTGGGTCAGACCTAGCATATACCCCACTATGGCATGGTTGTGTACTCTGATCTAAACTACCAACCCATTCAATATAACAGTACTTACCCATGCTCCATGGGTTAAAGATAACAGTGCCAGTCATTCGACATATTCAGGCCTTGCGGATGTAGGGTTCCCAATCGGTATATCCATCGTGTTTCAAGTTGTAGCAATCTGTTATCCCGATCGCCTCCACGCTTCAGGGGGGGGGGGGGGGACATGATCTATTAGAATGAATCGTAAGTCTGTTACTTTGTGATTTGCCTCCAAAAAGTGCCTTGCTACTGGTTGTTCAGCAGTGCCTTTGTCCAGTGCACTTCTTATAGCTGATCTGTGGTTAGCCATACGTAGTCGGGCATTATCAATCGTTTTACCTACATAGAATTGTCTGCAGCAGCAGCTCAAAAGGTAAATTACATGGCTAGTGGTGCAGGTAATGAAATGCTTAATGGTGTATTTTCTGTTGGTGTGTGGGTGACGAAATGCTTTGCATGGTATCATCCCACTGCATGTGGTGCAGCCCGTGAACCTAAAGCAGCCAGTTCTTTTTGTCTTCAGCCATTGTTGTTGATAACAGTATTGTGGATAAGTCAGCATCAAATGGTCTCTTAGGCTCCGTCCATGCTTATAACCCATGATAGGGGGATCCATTACATAAAATGGAAGAGATCTGTCAGATTCCAGAATTTCCCATCTTTCTCTGATGTTGCTGGCTAGTTTATTCTTTCCCTTATTGTAAGTAGTGGTAAAGATCATTCGTTTCCTCTTTTCATCCCTTGGTATACGCCCTGCGGATAAAGGTGGGGCAATTGTCATAATGGAATACAACCAATACAGAGATGAAGTTCTTAAGCAACTCAGTGATGTTACAACTTACAAGAAACTAACATTGGACCCAACCAAATCCTTCAAGAAAGAGATTGATAATCTAATACAAGAGGCTGTGAATAATGATTTGAATGATTGGATTAGTTAAGATGAAGCCAATTTTCTCACCATCACATATCCAATACATCCAATTCTCTACACGTTACCCAAAATACATAAAAACCAGCAGAATCCGCCTGGGAGGCCGATAGTATCAGCGAGAGGTTCCTTACTTCAGCCCTTAGACCAATTTACCGACTCTATCCTACAACCATTTGTGAAGGTCATGGACTCCTATATCAGAGACTCCAGTGATTTGATCACACTATTAAATACTTTAGAGGACATCAACAGCAATAATATATTGGTGACTATGGATGTAAGGAGCCTCTATACAGTCATCCTACACAGTGAGGGGATTAAGGTGATAGAAAGTACATTGAACCATCACCCATACATTGGACCACCAATAAACTTTATATTCAGCCTTCTGGAGAAATGCCTAAAACTCAACTATTTTAGATTCGAGAAATACTTCTATCAACAACTCATGGGGACTGCCATGGGTTCGAATGTGGCCCCTTCATATGCTAACCTCTTTATGGAGCAATACGAAAAGGAGACAATGGGGGTATACAGCCACAATGACATCATATGCTACAAGAGGTACATAGATGACGTGTTCCTGATCTGGTGGGTGAAGAAGAAGCCTTGACAAATTGGGTGAATGAGCTAAACAGCAAAGACTCCCCGATAAGATTTGAACTTAAATATGATTACCAACAGATTGACTTCCTTGATTTGAGGATCTACAAAAACCAAGATAAATTATACACTACACTATATTCAAAAACAACTGATAGGAACTCACTTCTGGAAGCAACAAGTAATCATCCACCCCACACACGCAAGGCCATCATTAAATCACAAATGATGAGGGTCATCAGAAACAATACTGAATCAACAAATAGAGAACAGCAATTGGAACTGATGGCAAACAAGTTTCTACAACGCGGCTACAAAAATAGCCTGATCAAGGAAGTTATTGATGAAATTAAAACTGGCGAGACTCTAAATATACCAAGGGATGAAAAGAGGAAACGAATGATCTTTACCACTACTTACAATAAGGGAAAGAATAAACTAGCCAGCAACATCAGAGAAAGATGGGAAATTCTGGAATCTGACAGATCTCTTCCATTTTATGTAATGGATCCCCCTATCATGGGTTATAAGCGTGGACGGAGCCTAAGAGACCATTTGATGCTGACTGATCCACAACACTGTTATCAACAACAATGGCTGAAGACAAAAAGTACTGGCTGCTTTAGGTGCACAGGCTGCACCACATGCAGTGGGATGATACCATGCAAAGCATTTCATCACCCACACACCAACAGAAAATACACCATTAAGCATTTCATTACCTGCACCACTAGCCATGTAATTTACCTTTTGAGCTGCTGCTGCGGACAATTCTATGTAGGTAAAACGATTGATAATGCCCGACTACGTATGGCTAACCACAGATCAGCTATAAGAAGTGCACTGAACAAAGGCACTGCTGAACAACCAGTAGCAAGGCACTTTTTGGAGTCAAATCACAAAGTAACAGACTTACGATTCATTCTAATAGATCATGCCCCCCCCCCCCTGAAGCGTGGAGGCGATCGGGATAACAGATTGCTACAACTTGAAACACGATGGATATACCGATTGGGAACCCTACATCCGCAAGGCCTGAATATGTCGAATGACTGGCACTGTTATCTTTAACCCATGGAGCATGGGTAAGTACTGTTATATTGAATGGGTTGGTAGTTTAGATCAGAGTACACAACCATGCCATAGTGGTATATACGCTAGGTCTGACCCAGTAAATCCCATTCATAACAATAACTATCATTATACTTGTGATGATCTTTGAACTACAGATTGAACTGAAGATGTGCACATATGGAGTGGGGTGAATCATGGGGACTGATCTCTCATATTTGACTATATATATTTTTATTCATACTATTGAGGTGTGCCGCCTGGTCAAAATACTGGTTCAATACTAATTTAATTTCCAGGAACAATATACCTGATATTGGCGATCATACGTAACTCTGGCTATTTATATTGACTAACAGTCGTTTATGATAGTGTATAATGTCATACTAATGATGGACTGCATATAATTGTAAAAAGTACTATGTCTACCATGATTGCCACTTGTGATGGGACAGACCAATGATTATCTATGAGGTCTATAACTAAATATACCCCTAGGTTGGGGAGGCACATGGCATATAACTTTCTTTTCCTCTAACTCTGAGCACAGCATGGGTTATATTAACATATGATGATTAATGGATGAGGTGCAAATATAACTATGATGGCATATCTTGTTTAGCCACGTAACCTATTGATCCAGAGTATCATGATAAACACTAAACAGTGATCATTGATATCATATACCCTTTATAACATGTGTTATCTGATAGCACGTATAGACCGGTTTATAACAATATTGCCTATATATAATAAACATACAACACAGTGTTAGTGATGGAACATCCCCTGCAGTCCCATAAAATATCAAACCTAAACACACAGGAGTCCGAAATTAGCATTATTGCACCCACATAAATGACTAACTAACCAAGATAGGCATTGAACTAATAGGGGCTGTTTGACATTTTTTCATCCCTAATCTGTCCCACTATAAACAAACATACGGTATACAAGGTAAATGTTGGGCTCCAACATATAACTTATGTAATACGCTTGCCACATTAGGACACCATGTTAGCACTACATAGCACGTATACACAGAGCGTAAACAGTATTGTAAATCACGCTCTGACAGGTACGATCTCGATATGCAAATTAGCCACGCTACTACAGAGTCTAATTGCAAAGCCCGGTGACATCACTATATGCTAATGAGCCATGCGGTTGACTAAACAAGCCGTTGATTGGCTAAGTCTGTAACTTGCGCCCAACTGACACATTGCGGACTTTATGAACAGCGCAGTGGCTGGGAAAGGATTAGCAGCAATTCATAATATACAGTGAGTAACAAATATTATACCAAATCCGATATGATTATTCCATTAATCTCTAACTCACTGAGCAAAGGTTGAATGTCCATATTAAATGATAACATTTATTTTCTCTCTAACACTAAATATGAAGCTCATCTTTGCAATAATTGCATTTAGCCACGCAAACCGTAACTATGTGTCCAAACAGCCTAACACTATCTTGTGCCGAATAAATACACTGTTTAGTGTGTAAACCTGAACATACATAATACGTTGTTGCAGAGGGGTTTATATGTCTATATATTTATTCAAATGTTTTTACCTATATTGTATATGATTTGCTATACTGAATTTTAAAGGTATATAGTAAGCATGATGTCTTCACAGTTTTTTTGTATATATAAGTGTTTACGCATTGGTGTTTCTTTTTGTCTTATTAACAGGCATGAATCATTAATCACACCACTGTTACTAAATGCCTTAAATCAGTTATGTAGTATGGTTGCCAGGTAACCATAACCACCTGGTCTCCATAGATACAGTTTTGGCGCAATTTCTTGAAATGTAAGATGGGAGGGGTTTATCTGGGTTTAAAGTCACTTTTTTTCTTGTGCACTGTGTTTGGTCTGAGGAAGGGGTTTGCGTACCCCGAAACGTCACCATTGAATAAATAAGTTATTATTTGAACTGAATCCAGCGAGTGCAGTCCCTACTTGATGATACTTTATATATATATATATATATATATATATATTATATAAATGAATAATAATACTACAGTATGTTCTATTTGAGCAAAGTACATTCCAGCTTTTAAAGGGACACTAAACACTAAGGGCCAGATTACAAGTGGAGCCCTAATTTATCAAAAAATATATAAGATAACCTGCGCCACAATAAAACTAATACACAAACTCCAAAGGGGATATAGGGTCTCTCAACTCCCCTATAGGATAGACGTTAAAAAAGAAAGAGATACCCAGGAGCGCTTTAAAAAAAGCTAAAGTGTAACTGTATTGGATAGTATTTAACTCAAAAATGTAACTGTGGACAAACGCATAAAATTAACCACAGATGTCTATATATACAGTAGAAAATGTAATCAATATCCTCAACAAAGAAGCTATCAAACTATTAAAGTGGATATAAAATCACATGAAAAAAAAGGAAAAACACAGTTAAGGTCGACCTTAAGAAAAAATAAAATAAAAAACAATTCAATAATGCAGTATATTACATAAATACAATTGCAAAGAAAACACCGCTTCAAAAGCTATGGTGGTGCAAACAAATTAAAAACGAATGACAAATAAATAGCAAGAAAACCAAATATTTGATATTATTACTGATAGTTGATACACAGGAACAGGCGTTTCTTAAGTCAGTATGAGTCCAGTGTCCGTTAAGTGTAATCCTCAGCACTATGTGGGAATAGTAGTATTCGTAGAGATGTTCCTCCTAGTAGAAGAGAGAATCCTCTTAGTGCAATATATAAGCCGTGAACAATAACGAACAATCTGTACTCACAGTGTTAAACTGCTTCAATCTGCATAACGGTACAGCACATAGGAAAACAGCTGATGTTCCACAAATGTTCGTCCGTGAATACAAAACTTAGACTGAATGTCCAAATGAACAGGGTGCAAGAGACACCTTGCTGATAAGTCTTTAAGAGTGCAAAATGTATTATAAAAAGCAAGTTTCTCTATTTACGCTAGCTAACTGATTTCCCAGTGCTCAATCCGGCTGATGTACAACCAGCCAAAAGAAGTCAGAGGTGCCGTAGCTAAAAACCAGTACCAGCCAAACTTAGAGAATACTATGCCAAGTAGTATTAACAGGTGTGCTCCGTTTAGGAGACCACATAAGCGAGCAACGCGTTTCAAAATAATCTTTTTCAAGCTCTTACCGGAGCTCTTACCGGAGCACTCTATTCCGTAGACATTTAAACCTATACCTCAGCCTTGATTGGTTGGTATAAAACTCCAGCAGACCAATGGTAGCTGTGTGGGTGTAGCCGCATTCCATTCTCAAAGTAATAGGCATTTGTTTTGTTAACCCTTCTTATCAGATGTACAGTCCTATCTGACATACAGTCCTAACATTCTTTTTTAACGTAGGACGCCAGGTTCCAGGCTGCATTTACTGCAAACAAGGAAATCATACATATTTTTGGCCACGAGTATAGGGTAAAAAATGTCCGCAACAAACCCTAAACATTATTTAAATCCAAAGTATAATAATATAATAATCCTTGCTTTCAAGTTATAATACCAATAACAGTGTCCACAAAATCCTAAAATAATATACCTTTCACCAAATATATTTTAAAAACACATAAACAAAACACTCAAATGAGTAACATTTAAACTTATATCATATATTTCTACAATAATACCATAAGCAAATATCATAAGGAATACCATAAAAAAGCCATAAAAACATTTCAATAACAAATGCATAACCCATAAATAGTGAAAAATCTAAAGGAATCCAGTAGAGTAAAAAACTTTATAAATATAATTTCATTCTCTTAAAACTGATTAAAATCTTATTAACATTTAAAATACTTTAATTTCTATTTATTTACAATATTTACAAGTTTTAAAAGAGTTTCTTTTTGTATCTATTTATTAATTTATTATATTTAAAAGAACCATACAAAAATGGAATAAGTCCCTTCCATACTCCTAAAATTTGATTGTATATACAATATTGTTATTGGTCCATCTTATTTCATAATCATTTTAGATGGGATATTTCAAGTTCAATTATAAACGAATAATATTGATGCAGAAAACTTATAAAAAATCTATAAAAAATATATAAAAAATAAAAATAGAATATAAAAATCCCTTAAAGTCACAGAAAACAACCTAAATCGAACTCAAGATTAAGACCACTTGGAGTTAGTGTTTTTAGTTCGAAAATCCACTTAGCTTCCAATTTTAGGAGTTCATTTTGTACATTGCTCCCCCTCCAGTTTGGTTTTACTTGGTATATTACAGTGTATGTTAAATTTTTTGTATTCCCATTATTACATTTTTTAAAATGTCTAGGGACAGGGAGATCCTTATTTCTCTCCAAGTTCATATTCTCTATTGAATTGATATGTTCTCTAATCCTATCACGTGCAGATCTAGTCGATTCGCCAATATACTGAATACCACAAGAACACTCCAAAAGGTAAACAATATTAGAGTCAGTGCACCTATATAGATTTTTAATCTTATACACCTTTTTTGTAACTGTTTATTTAAACTCTCTGTTTTTTTTCGAATGCTTACAAGCTTTGCAGTTAAGGCAAGGAAAGAAACCCATGATGTTGTTACCCATTAGATCTCTATCTTTAGGGGTATTCTTGCGCTAATTTATCCCACGCCGGCAAATGGCCAAATTTGCCCGCTTGCAGACGCACAATAAATAACCAGCCAATACCATTACAAGTGGCTGGTTATTGCTACCGCAAGCTCGCGGTAGCAATTAGCACTTATAAAATTAACCAGAGATCAGATCAAAGGTTAATTTTATAAATTGCCTCAAATTCCCCCCAAAATACAGTGGTGTGTATTAAAAAAAAAAAAAAAAAATTCCAAAGGACCCTAAGTGTGTAATTTATCAAATGTATTCATACGAGTGGTGTCCACAGAATCCCAAAAAAATATAAATAAACAAATCAGTGAATAAAATGACAATATACTACGTTGGCGATTGTATAAAAACTTACCCAACTACCTGAGAAGTTAAAAATTCTTACTGTATAAATGCTACAGAAACCTCCTATTAACGTTGCCCTAGGTTTTGTGAAGAAGAGGCTGGATTAGTGTGGCTCCACTTCCCGCTACACTATAGCACGCTGGGGAGCCACACTAATCCTGACGTATCTTCACAGGAAGAAACAAATACAGAGTAGCACTAAGTTTTTTGAATATTTGGTACCAAAGATTCGACCAAATTTTTGTACGTGTACACCGCTACCTTTCATTCACATCCCTCTAATCATGGCAACTGACATTATGAACCCTTGGTTACCCTGCTGGTATCTGTAGGAAATTTATTTCACATGTCAGGTCAGCACTAGAATAACTAGAGGGAGGCAGGGAATAACCTCAATAATATGCTTATAACATTTATTTAGTGTTTAATGTCCCTTTAATATGCCATTATGGTACATCCAAAAACCATTACCATGCATAGTGCTTAATGTACATTTTGTGTTTTTCAGGGTCTGGGCTAGGCTCCTAAGTTCCAGTGACGGGTCATCTTAATGCTATAGGATACAAAGACATTTTAGATAACTGGGTGCTTCCAACTTTGTGGCAACAAATTGGGGAAGGCCCTTTCCTGTCCCAGCATCACTGTGTCCCTGTACACAAAGCAAGGTCCATAAATACACAATGAGTTTGGTGTGGAGGAACTTGAGTGGCCTGCACAGAACCCTAATGACCTCAACCCCACTGAACACCTTTTGGATGAATTTGAACGCTGATTGCATGCCAGACCTTCTTGTCCAACATCGGTGCTTGACCTCACAAACGCTCTTTCGGCTGAATGAACACAAATGTCCGCATACACACAAAACATGATTTTGTTTTAACATCCAATGCTGTAAAAAATATATTTTATGTTTCCATTTTTTTATGTGTTTTTAAGTTTTATTCTAAATTCTGAAATCTGAAAGGTATGATTTAGTTCCACATTGAACATAATTTTCATCTTCCCAAAATACCAGTTTAGGATTTTGTACCTGTGTTTTCCAATAAAAAGTATTAACTGAAAATTCCTTCCTTTCCATTTTACACTAGCCTGCATTTTTTTATGAGAAGAAAAAATTAAAGAAATAAAATGTATAATTGTACAATTTTAGATTTATTACAAAATGCTGATTATTTCTTATTTTACACTCACTGACAACTTTTTTAAAAGGATGCATCAAAGTCTGTGATACCTTAGAACAAAATAGAACCTATAAACCCTAACGCAAATAACAAAACACATGTGGTTAGCAACATAATCTATCAGCTAAGGCCTTTTCTAAGTCACACTCACACTGTTGTGTTTGTCACTATTAGTACTGGTGTCTTCCTTTCTATTACATGGACTTATGATATCTTCTTGTACTGGTTTTTAACAATACTGACACTGTAAAGAGTGAACCTGCTAAATTACAACATTGCAGTTTACAGTGCTAGCACACCGTAAAAGTCACTGTCACTGTTGTAATCGTGTTAGTACTTTGCGTGCATGAGGGTGCGTTCCCTATTAAAACCCAGTCACAAAGGTGCTATTTCATTTGAACATCCATGCAGATACAATGTTGTAATGAAATAGATTTAATACTGTTAAAATTAATTCAGTATAAGAAGATGTCATAAGTCCATGTAATAGAAACTGGTAGTCTTGTTCTTGTTTTCAGGTCATGCATTTATGGCATTCATGGTTTAGCAGTGGTGAGGATGGATTTGGATTGCAATTGTTTAATCTCACTCATGTAAAAGAGCATTTCCCTTACCCAGTGAACAAAGGGGTTAATTCAAAATCACTTTGCTGTTACCTTAAGAGGTGTGAAATGGCTATGGGGCCTATCTATCAAGCTCCGAAAGGAGCTTGACGGCCCATGTTTCTGGTGAGTCTTCAGACTCGCCAGAAACACAAGTTATGAAGCAGCGGTCACAAAGACCGCAGCTCCATAACCTGTCCGCCTGCTCTGAGCAGGCGGACAGACTTTGCCGGAAATCAACCCGATCGAGTACGATCGGGTTGATTAACACCCCCTGCTGGCGGCCCATTGGCCACGAATCTGAAGGGGGCGGCGTTGCACCAGCAGCTCTTGTGAGCTACTGGTGCAATGCTGAATACGGAGAGCGTATTGCTCTCCGTATTCAGCGAGGTCTGGCATACCTGATCCGCACTGTCAGATCAGGTCCGCCAGATCTTGTTAAATAGAGGCCTATGGGGCCGATTCATCAACTGTCAGGCGGACATGATCCACTGTAGCGGATCACGTCCACCCGACCGCTAAATGCCGACAGCATACGCTGTCCGCATTTATCATTGCACAAGCATTTTCTTGTGAAATGCTTGTGCAATGCCACCCCCTGCACATTCAGGGCCAATCGGCCGCTAGCAGGGGGTGTCAATCATCCCAATCATATCTGATTGGGATGATTGCTGTCCGCCACCTCAGAGGTGGCAGATGAGTTAAGGAGCAGTGGTCTTACGACCGCTGCTTCTTAACTTTTGTTTCTGGCGAGCCTTAAGGTTCTAGCGGAAACAGCTGCATTCGCAGCATGGTAAATCGGCCCCTATATGTATATGTCAGTTTATGGTGGCTTCCCAGGTCCTATCCCTAAAAGCATTTAACGCATGAAAAGGCCTTTTTAAGAGCTTTTCTAGTGAAAACGTGTTTGTAGCTGTGTACTTTTAACACACAGATACATTTTGTGTTGTGATCACTTGGAAAACACCAACTTGACCAGAGAACAAAAAAAAAATTTTTGGGAGCAAATCACCGTTAGGTTGGGATCTACCCCGTGATATTTTAATTATGAGGCTCCCTTTTTCAAATAAGAGGTATTAACCTATTTCTACAATAAAAGACTGATAGGGGCTTCTTAGAAGTTACTGGACCCACTTAAATAGAATGAAGGATGTAAGGCGTGGCCATTGTTATTACAATCACCTAGCACTGCAGAGGGACACAATACTTGTGTATTTGAATTTGTGCTTGTGCCTACATTATTGAACTCACGTTTAGAAAGGCGTGATCCAGTTTAGTAGTTCAATAATGTAGGCGCAAGCACTGTAAACTGCAATGTTGTAATTTAGCAGGTTCGCTCTATACAGTTTCTTTACTGTTAAAATTCAGTATAAGAAGATGTCATAAGTCCATGTAATAGACACCTGTAGTCTTGTTCTTGTCTTCAGGTCATGCATTCATGGCATTCATGGTTTAGCAAGCAAATCACCAATAGATTGTGATCAACTCCATGAGAGAGAGGGAGATCTTCAGGGGGGTAGTGTTAGGTTTATTTAAGGGGGGTTTGGGTGGGTTTAGAATAGGGGTATATGGGTGGTGCGTTGTAATGTTGGGGGGTGGTATTGTGTTTTTTTTTTCAGGCAAAAGAGCAGTTTTCTTTGGGGCATGCCCCGCAAAAGGCCCTTTTAAGGGCTGGTAAGGTAAAAGAGCTAACTTTTTAAATTTAGAATAGGGTAGGGAATTTTTTTTATTTTGGGGGGCTTTATTATTTTATTAGGGGGCTTAGAATAGATGTAATTAGCTTAAATATCTTATAATCTTTTTGTATTTTTTGTAATTTAGTGGGTTTTTTTTGTAATTTAGTTTAGTTTATTTAATTGTATTTTAGTTTAGATATTTGTAGTTTATTTAATTTATTGATAGTGTAGGTGTATTTGTAACTTAGGTTAGGATTTATTTCACAGGTAAATTGGTAATTATTTTAACTAGGTAGCTATTAAATAGTTATTAACTATAATGTACCAAGTTACCTGTAAAATAAATATAAACCCTAAAATAGCTACAATGTAATTATTAATTATATTATAGCTATTTTAGGGTTTATTTTATAGGTAAGTATTTAGATTTAAATAGGAATATTTTAATTAATAATATTAATATTAGATTTATTTTAATAAGAGTTTAGTTAGGGATGTTAGAGTTAGATAGGGTTATTATACTTAATATATATATAATATAATAACGATATTAACTATATTAACCCTAATATAATTAGGGTTAATATAGTTAATATATATAATATAATAACTATATTAACCCTAATATAATTAGGGTTAATATAGTTAATATAGGTGGCGGCGGTGTAGGGGGATTAGATTAGGGGTTAATACATTTATTTTAGGTGGCGGCGATGTAGGGGGATTAGATTAGGGGTTAATACATTTATTATAGGTGGCGGCGGTGTAGGGGGATTTAGATTAGATGCAAAAGAGCAGTTTACTTTGTGACAAAGCCCCGCCAAAAGCCCTTTTAAGGGCTGGTAAAAGAGCAGTTTTCTTTGGGGCATGCCCGGCAAAAAGCCCTTTTAAGGGCTGGCAATAGAGCAGTTTACTTTGGGGTAATGCCACGCAAAAGCCCTTTTCAGGGCTATTTGTAGGGTTAGACTTAGGTTTAGTGGTAGGGATAGTTTAGTATTTTAAGGGTTAAATAATTTAATATAGCTGGCGGCGGGGTAGGGGGATTAAATTAGGGGTTAATTAATTTAATATAGGTGTCGGCGGGGTAGGGGGATTAGATTAGGGGTTAAATAATTTAATATAGGTGGCGGCGGGGTAGGGGGAATAGATTAGGGGTTAAATAATTTAATATAGGTGGCGGCGGGGTAGGGGGATTAGATTAGGGGTTAAATAATTTAATATAGGTGGCGGCGGGGTAAGGGGATTAGATTAGGCGTTAAATAATTTAATATAGGTGGCGGCGGGGTAGGGGCTCACTTTAGGGGGTAGGTAAGGTAGATGGTGGCGGGGTAGGGGCTCACATTAGGGGGTTATAGATTTAATATAGCTGGCAGCGGGGTCTGGGAGCGGCGGTTTAGGGGTTAATAACTTTATTAGGTGGAGGCGGGGCCCGGGAGTGGCGGTTTAGGGGTTAATAACTGGCGACTCCAGAAATTTGTACTTACGCAGATTTCTGGACATCACTGGTTTGTGAGACTTACGGCACTTTAGCATCTGACGCCGCCGTATATGGGATAGCTCGAGTTGCGAGCTGAAACTGCGGGCGACGGGGGTTCCCTCGCTTGCGCCGCAAACTACGCTGCATATCGGATCGCGCCCCATATTGGTAAGGTGAGTAGCATGGTAGTGCCACTGCTGACTCACTCCTGAATTTTACACTACAATATTTCTTAAAAAAAAAAAAAAATCCATAAAAGGTGACAGTAAGTGTGGGAAGGTGCTTGGGATGTGTATAAGAGAAGCAATTTACTTGGAGGTTTGTGCTTAATGGTGGGAGACATGCTAGTGGGTGTTTGTAAGTGTAGGAGAGCATGTGGAGTGTCCACAAGTACAGAACGGACAGCTGCTCGTAGGTGTATGTTAAGGTGGAAGGAGCACCATTGTTGTGAATGCAAGTAATGTTGGGGGGGGGATGCCAAGAGGTGTGCGTAATGGGTCTACAGTGTCTACACCCTGCAACACAGATTAGGTGGGGAGTACTAGGTGACTCATCCGGGGCTGCACACCAAGCTGATCAGTCAGCACTGCAAGGTGAGAAGAGAACATTTCCAGAGAGCTTTCAGGATAGAAGAGTGAGGCTACCTGACAGTGCGTAGCACTGTGCTTCGGGGTGGGGGCTGTTCACACACTGGTGCCCTCTTATCCCAACTAGAGCATCACAAAAGATATCTGAGTAAACTTTAGAGGAGTTGAAAAATGTTATCACCATAAAACTAATACAGATGACTGATTTGTTTCTAAAAATAATTCAAATAAAAACAAAATCCAAGAAGAAGAACAACTGACGTAAAAGTAAGACAAATTATGTTTTATTCCAACAAGTGATGGAGAAGTGTTGTAAATGTTTTTGGGGACATATATATTACATCATCTTAGCTACATATATTCCACCTTCTTGGGTATCATTGAACATGCAATGGTAGATTTACACTTGAATTCCTAAATTATCTACAATAAAAACTGACATTAAGCATGCTTAAAGGGACAGTCTACTCCAGAATTGTAATTGTTAAAAAAGACAGATAATCCCTTCTTGCCCATTCCACAGACTTGCATTTTAGCCAATAAGTGCCCTCTCATAAATAACTCCAAGGGCATGAGCACAATGTTATATGTATGGCACACATGAACATACCAAGAGAACAAACAAATTCGATGATAAAAATAAATTGGAAAGTTGTTTAAAATGACATGCCCTTTCTGAATCATGAAAGTTTAATTTGGACTAGACTGTCCCTTAAAAGGAATGCGAAACCCAAACATTTTCTTTTGTGATTCCAACATAGCATACAATTTTATAAAATTTTCCAATTTACTTCTATTATCAAATTTGCTTTGTTCCTATGTTATCCTTGTTGAAGAGATACTGAGGTGGGCGCCTGGAGTACTACTTTGCAGGAAAAAGTGCTGCCATCTAGTACTCTTGTAAATGGATAACATTCTTGCAAAACAGCTGCCATATACAGTAGTGCTCAAGATATGTGCATGCTTCTGAGCTTACATCAACAAAAGATACTAAGAGAACAAGGAAAATTTGATAACAGAAATAAATTAAAAAGTTGTTTAAAATTGTATGCTCCATCTGAACCATGAAAATGTTTGGGTCTAGTTGTGATATATTTTAAGAACCATTTCTCTAGTTTTTCTACTCTACTGTCTAGTAATGTGGTTATTTTTACCCATAAGAAAAAACAAGAGGAAAACATTCTAGTAGGTTTTATGCCAAATAGAAAACTCTAAGATCATAGCGTGGCATATAAACGTCAGAATAAAACGTATATGTCACAATACCCTTAAACCCAAATCTTCGGATACAGATAAACGTGAGCTGAACTTCTTTACAATATTTACACAATATAATATTGCACTGTATATTGATAATTTGTTTTAATTTTAGTTGAGGGCATATATAATGTCATAGCTGAGCACTGTGACCAAATTATTGTTTGGTAACCTATGATATCACTTTAGTTCATGAGTATTTATACCACTGACTGGTGTTTGGTAAGCACTTCAAAATGATTTCTTGTGAGTGAATCAGTTTTCTTTCCTAAGATATGGAGAGAGTCTACAACGTCATCAATTACTAGTAGGGTTGCCAGGTGTCTGCCACAAAAATTAATAGAAATTGTGTATATATATATATATATATATATATATATATATATACACACATATACACATATATACAGTATACATATACAGTATGTGTATATATATATATTTACAATATTATATTATACGTATATTATTAAATATACTTATATAAATTGTATTTGTGTGTGTATATATATATATATATATATATATATATATATATGTGTGTACATAATTATATATATATATATATATATATATATATATATAAAGATAATAAATATATATATATATATATATTGTGTGTGGGTGAAGGAAGGGTGTTATTAAACTATAACAATTGTTTAAAAAAATTGACTGAGAGAGTCGACATACCATAGATCTCCCTGCTTCAACTAGAGTGACACTAATTCAAAATGGGATGGCTTATTGGCTGGCAGGGGCAGTTCACCATCCTATGTTGCTGGGCTCCCTCTGCTCTCTCTGACTGAGTGAATTCACACTCAAACTAAATCACACAGGCTCAGCACGCAGGCAGCAGCATAGACTAGACTAGACAGTGCAGTCCGGGTCCGGGTGATCACGTGACGTCCGACAGACAGTCTAAGTTGAACAGCGCAGGCTGAGGCAGAGCCGGGGCACCACAATTAAGATCAGAGAGAGAGAGACTGCCTGACGTCGAGTGACTAGTACTGACAGTGACTAGTAGCACTACATAGTAGGGCTAGGTGCTGGTGGACACGGGCCAGGGGTGATGACAGGCTGTGCTAATGGGATTGGGACCAGCTGCTGCTGGGTTGGGAACTGCTGCTGGGTAGTTAACTTACTAGTTGGCTTGGACCGCATGCGGCTTGGTTGGACTGAGGACTCCTGCCACGGTCGGAACTCGGAAGGAATTTAAAAATAAATAAAGACCAATTTGAAAAAACACTGTAAACACTTCTAAACTACCTAAGGCTATGTCCGTTTTTTTAAGATAAAATTACCGGGCAGTAGCCTGAAATACCGGACAGTCCGGTCTAATACCGGACACCTGGCAACCCTTATTACTAGTGGGAATATCCTGGCCAGCAGGAGGAGGCAAAGAGCACCACAGCAAAGCTGTTAAGTATCACTCCCCTACCCACAATCCCCAGTCATTCTCTTTGCTTCTTTCAATGGAGGAGATGAAGTTTGGTGTCTGAAGAAATTAATTCCTTTTTCGGTACTTTTGCCTGCAAGCAATTATTTGGGTTTATGTCAATCTCTTTGTCAATCTCTTCAGTAGAGTAGTGGTGGCTTTTAAGCAGTTAGGAAGTTGTGAGGTTGTCCTTGCTTTGATACCTAACACATTGCTGCACCTGGTACAGAAAGCCAGAGTTGGTTACTCTGTTCTTTCTTTTTCTACAGGTCTATGTAAGGAGTTTGTGTCCTTTCAAGCCTTGTGAGCTGTATTCCTGCCGGACAGCTAGACTGCAGGTAAGTGCTTTTGTCTTCTAGGTCTTGGAGATTTGCACTACAGAAGAATATGTCATATGCAGTAGATGGGGACATTTTTAAAATCCTTTATACAGGATTTTCTTTGGCAGTGGGCAGGCACATTATGTATGTTGAGACTAGGGTTTAATCTTCCCTTTATTGCGACGTTTTTCCTCTTTGGGCTAATTTTGTTGAAATACTTTATAAGTATGTGTGTGGGGCTTATGTTTTATACAGCGATTTATGTTTAAACTTAAAATTTGGAAGTTGGTTTTCTTTGCTTGCTTAGCTAGAACAGGCTAACTGACAAACTGCTTGAGTTTGAAACCAGCTGCAGGTACTTGCATCTTATTTTGTAGGCAGAGGGAAACGTGCGCCTTTTACTTGCTGCGTAGTCTCTCTGCTGTCGGATATTCACGAAGTGGAGCGGCGTCATTGAATTTTAGTCTCTTCAGTGTCGATCTACTATATGATCATTTTAGAGACTTCTGGCAGCCAAATTGTGGTATTAAAAATTCTTAAACTGACAGTGTAGTTAAAAAATGTCTACAATTTGGGGAATTTTTTATTTAGTATTATGGACATGGACCAAGACTCTGTGTTTTTTGGCAAATGCTGCATGTAATTCTGTGCTGCATGCTTAGCTAGAACACTTCAATTTAAAGATAAATTGTTGCCCTCTGAGCCCAATGTCTCTCAGGATGATGCTGTTCAGACAATGCCACAGCTTTCTCCTCAAACATCCCAAGCCTCTATGGCGTCACATACAGTGCCCTGCATTTCCTCTCAGCCTCCTGGAGGAGTTTATTTGCCTGCAGATTTTGATGCACAGGTATCTTCTGCGGTTATTTGCGGCATTGCCTGCTTTTCCTATGCTGGGAAAATGCAAGAGGAGAATTAGACGTTCAGATAGTAAGGTTTCTGTTCTACCTACTGCTATGCAGGTTGCCCTCCCTCATAAGTCTGATGAGGAGAATAAGCCGGTAGCCTCTGAGGGTGAAATCTCAGATTCGGACAGTATTATTCCTTCATCTGATGCTGAAGAAGTAAACTTCAGATTTAAGCTTGAACACCTTCGTGTACTGTTAAAGGATTTATTGACTACTTTGGACAATTCCGATACTTCTGTCGTTGTCAACCTAAGAAGTCTAGTAAACTTAATAAATACTATGATGTTCCTTCCTCTGTGGAAGTTTTTCCTGTCCCAGACTGTGTGACGGAGATTATTTCACAGAAATGGGAGAAGCCATGGATTCCTTTCTCCCCGTCTCCTGTACTTAAAAAGATTTTTCCTGTTGCTGACTCCATTAAAGATTCTTGGTGCACAGTGCCTAAAGTAGAAGGGGCTATTTCTACTCTGACTAAGAGAACTACGATCCCTTTAGAGGATAGCTGCTCCTTTAAGGACTCCTTGGATAAAAAGCTGGAAGCTTATTTGAAGAAGATGTATGTTCATCAAGGTCTTCAATGGCAACATGCAGTTTGCATTGCCACAGTAGCAAGTGCGGCATCTTATTGGTGCAACGCCTTGTCTGAATCAATTTTAGTAGAGAATCCATTGGAGGAGATACAAGATAGGATTAAGGCTCTCAAACTAGCCAATTCCTTATATTTCTGATGATAACATGCAAGTTATTAGACTGGGAGCTAAGATGTCGGCTTCACTTTCCTAGCCCGCAGGGCATTGTGGCTAAAATCTTGGTCAGCTGATGTTACCTCTAAGTCCAAGCTTCTGGCGCTTCTTTACAAGGGGAAGACCTTGTTCGGACCTGGTCTGGCAGAAATAATTTCTGATATTACAGGTGGAAAAGGGTCTTTTCTACTGAAAGACAAGAAGAACAGACTCAAAGGACGTCAAAGTAATTTTCGTTCCTTTCGTAACTTCAAAGGTCAAAAGTCTTTCTCTCCCTCTTCTAAACAGGAGCAGTCCAAGTCTTCTTGGAAGCCCAATCAGTCTTGGAATAAGGGGAAGCAATCAAAGAAACCCTCAGCTGAGTCTGAGGCCTATTTATCAAAGGTCTTGCGGACCTGATCCGACAGTGCGGATCAGGTCCGCAAGACCTCACTGAATGCGGAGAGCAATACACTCTCTGTATTCAGCATTACACCAGCAGCTCACAAGAGCTGCTGGTGCAACGCCGTCCCCTGCATACTTGCGGCCAATCGGCCGCCAGCAGGGGGTTGTCAATCAATTGTGGCGATTCCTGTCCGCCTGCTCAGAGCAGGCGGACAGGGTTATGGAGCAGCGGTCTGAAGACTCGCCAGAAACACAGGCCCTCAAGCTCCATACGGAGCTTGATAAATGGGCCTCTAGTCAGCATGAAGAGTTGGCCCCGCTCTGGGATCGGATCAAGTGGGGGGCAGACTTTCCCTGTTTTTCAAGCGTGGAGACGAGATGTCCTAGATCCTTGGGTTGTGGACATAGTATCTCAGGGTTACAAAATAGAATTCAAAACTTTCCCTTCCAGGGGCAGATTCCACCTCTCAAGATTATCTGCAGACCAGGTAAAAAGAGAGGCATTCTTGAACTGCGTTCAGGACCTTTCCTCCCTGGGAGGGATTGTTCCAGTTCCAGTAAGGGAACAGGGTCTAGGATTCTATTCAAACCTGTTTATGGTTGCCAAAAAAGAGGGAACTTTTAGACTTAGTTTATGGTCCAAGAGAGTCAGTTCATGACAACTATAGACCTGAAGGACGCGTATCTTCATGTTCCCATCCACAGGGATCATCACAAATTCCAGAGATTAACTTTTCTAGACCAGGGGTCAGCAACCTTGGCTCTCCAGATGTTTTAGAATTACATTTCCCATGGTGCTTAAGTGTCTTTAAGCTGCCTAAGCATTATGGGAAATGTAGTTCTAAAACATCTGGAGAGCCAAGGTTGCTGAACCCTGTTCTAGACAAACACTTTCAGTTTGTGGCCTTGCCACAGCTCCCAAAATTTTCTTAAATGTTGTATTTTCTACATTCCCACGGTTGGAAAGTGAATCTGGAAAAGAGTTCCCTTGTTCCAGCTACAAGGGTGGTTTTCTTAGTAACCATAATAGATTCCCTATCTATGAAAAAGTTTCTGACAGAGGTCAGAAAATCCCAAATTCTTTCCTCTTGCCTCTCTCTTCAGTCTACCGTTCAGCCATCAGTGGCTCAATGTATGGAGGTAATTGGACTGATGGTTGCTTCCATGGACATCATTCCCTTTGTGCGATTCTATTTGAGAGCCCTGCAATTATGCATGCTCAGACAATGGAATGGAGACCATTCAGATCTCATAGGATAGATCTAGACCAGTCAACAAGAGACTCTCTCCATTGGTGGCTTTCTCAGGACTATCTGTCTCAGGGCACATGCTTCCGGAGACCTTCCTGGGTGATTGTGACCACAGACGCTAGCCTGCTTGGCCAGGGAGCAGTCTGGGACTCAAAGGCGCAGGGACTATGGATTTGGGAGGAGTCTGCTCTCCCCATACACATCTTGGAGTTGAGAGCATTTACAATGCTCTGATGGCTTGGCGTCAATTGTCCTTAGCCCGGTTTATCAGGTTTCAGTCAGACAACATCACCTCAGTGGCTTACATCAACCACCAGGGAGGAACTCGGAGTTCCTCAGCCATGAAGGAGGTGGCACGGATTATTTAGTGGTCGTAAAGGTCACAATTGCTGTCTATCTGCCATCCACATTCCTGGAGTGGACAACTGGGAAGCGGATTTCCTGAGCATATAGACATTTCATTCCGGGGAGTGGGCTCTCCACCCCTAGGTGTTTTCCAGGTTAACCCTCAAATGGGGGGTGCCGGAGTTGGATCTGATGACGTCTCTGCAGAACGCCAAGCTTCTAAGGTACGGTTCAAGGTCAAGAGATCCTCAAGCCGCTCTGATAGATGCTCTGGCGAATCCTTGGGATTTCGGTCTAGCATACCTGTTTCCTCCATTTGCGCTCCTTCCAAGAGTTATTGCTTGTATCAAGCAAGAGAACATTAGTAATTCTAATAGCTCCTGCATGGCCTTGCAGGATCTGGTATGCAGACCAAGTGAAGATGTCTTCTCGGGCCACCTTGGAGGTTGCCGCTGAGGAAGGACCTTCTAACTCAGGGTCTCTTCCTCCATCCAAATCTCGTTTTTCTAAAGCTGACTGCTTGGAGATGGAATGCTTAGTTCTGTCTAAGCGTGGATTTTCTGAGCCTGTTACTCGAAAATGTTTTTGGTGTGAATCTAAGGGCTACTCTTGGAGTAGGGTCAGGATTCCTAGAATTTTGTCTTTTCTCCAGGAAGGTCTGGAGAATGGATTGTCAGTTGGTTTTCTGAATGATCAGATTTCTGCATTATCTATTTTGTTACACAAGTGTCTGACGTCATGTGCCAGATGTTTAATCTTTTTGTCAGGCCCTGGTCAGAATCTGTCAGGATTTCACACTGTCCCTTTAAGTTTTAGAAACAATCTGATTGGTAGCAACGCCTTTAAATCCTTACCACTTCCTTTACTCAGTGCTTAGTAATTTTCTTACAGCTACCTGAATTCATTTGGAAGTACTGAAGCCTACTAAACGCAATTCTTTCAAATAAGGATTTGTTATTTCTTTCAAACCACAAAGCATTGATACCTTCTCAAACAATTATTAAGGAAACATAATATCAACTTACAATTCTGCTGTAATTTTACAAATCCCATCTAAAGATTCATTCTTACTTCAACAATCCGGAATTTGTTTGGCAAACCCTCCTCTCAATACTTTGCCTAGTACCTTGTCAGTAAGAAAACAGACCGGACCGGAGCAACGGCTTTCCATTCTCCTCCCCTCTGTGACGTCAGACGCCACCGGACCGCGGTAAGAGTTACATCTCTTTCTCTCCTCTCACACAGCCTCCGCTACAGCTCATACCTGACTACTGAAGCAGTTTATTTCCAGAGGCAACAAACTACGAACTAATACAGCCTCCTGCTGAAAGCAAAAGCCACGATACCGCAGCATTTACAGCCGGAAATAAAAGTACAAGCAAGGTAAAAATTTAGTCAATTTATTCAGAAGCTGTCCTTATTGTTTAACTAATACAAAGACTGTTTATCAAGTTTGGGGTTTTGCTGACACATATATTCAAGACTGAATACCACAAGTTTGTTTCCTAAGTTGAAGTTATTCAAATTACCTAAGTGATACTTTAATTTTACTTACTCTGGAATACTTAGGTTTCTGACAATACCTTTAAGTTAACACCATTAACTTGAGTTCTTGTATATGAAGTAATATACAGAATTAACCTTTATCAAACTTCACTAAATACTTATTGAATCCTTTTTTAACTAATAGAGGATTCACATTTATTCAGTGATACACTATAACATTTAAAGGTACAGCATTTGTGTTCCTTTAAAGGAGTTTGTTCCTTATATAATTACTAAGCCTTAAATTATGGAACCAGCTGACCTCCCACAAATCGTCTACAATCTTTCTCAAAAGGTAGACCAACTCACTCAAGCAGTTCGAGATGTACAGATTGAAAATCAATCATTAAGAACCATTATAAGAGACTCAATTACAGTAAGAGCTTCACAACATGAGAATTCCCCTGAACCGCAAGTTTCTTTGCCTGAGACTTTTTCAGGAAACAGAAAACTATATAGACAGTTCAAAAACTCCTGTCAGTTATTGTTTAATCTTAGACCCAGGACATACCCCACAGACAGAGTAAAAGTTTTAAGCACCATCTCTTTTCTCAGAGGGGAACCCAGGACCTGGGCTGATAACCTCTGTGAGAATGATGACCCTTTGTTAGAGTCCTTAGAAGAATTTTTTACATCATTGGATGAGCTATATCAAGACTCTGATGTACAGATTACAGCAGAATCCTCCATGAGGAATTTAAGACAAGGGAAAAGACCTGTGGAGGATTACATCACAGAGTTCAAGATGTATGCAGCCGACTCTCAATGGAATCAAGTCTCTTTAAGGAATCAATTCCGTCTTGGATTAGCTGAAAATCTTAAAGATGAATTAGCACGTTTCGAGTTACCCAAAACATTAGATGCTCTGATGAGAACCTCAGTCCAACTGGATCGTAGGCTACGTGAACGCAGAGCAGAACGCTACACTTCTGAGGTTCGTCCTAAGTCATCAAGTTATCCCCAGGCTCATAATAACACACCCACGACCAAAAATACAGCTGAACCTATGGAGATTGGAGTGCTCAGAGGACCTTTAACTCCCGAAGAAAGGCTCCGCCGAAGAGTTAAAAGTCTATGCATGTACTGCGCAAATCCGTTACATACTGTGCAAGATTGTCCTTTACTTCAAAAATCTAAAAGAAGTAAGTCTACATATCTTAATAACTCTATACAGACCACCAACCAATCTTCTTTTAACATTTTATCTATCTCTCTACAGTGGCACCAAAGACAACTGAAGGTTGAAGGCATTATTGATTCTGGGGCATATGGAAATTTCATTGATTACCACACTGCTGTTTCTAATAAAATTCCTTTGATTTGCAAACCAAAACCTGTTTGTGTTCGTGTCATTGATGGCTCTACCATTCCCACAGGGCCTATTACACATCACACAGAACCACTTCTTGTTTCATTATTAGGACACACAGAACTATTATCTTTCGATGTGATTCCTTCCCCAAATTTTTCTATTATCCTGGGTATTACTTGGCTTAAACTTCATAATCCATACATCAATTGGAATCCTTTTACAATTACTTTTTCCTCCACATATTGTAAAAAACAATGTATACCTGAGTCTTTAATCCTGCAGGTTGATTCTCCTGATGATGATACTTGGGAACCGGCTTCTAACCTTAATGCCCCTAGGTTAATTTCTGTCTTCCATCGCAGACATCCAGACCGTCCTAGACCCACAGCTGTGGGACAGCTGTCTTGAAGGGGGGGGTTATGTCAGGATTTCACACTGTCCCTTTAAGTTTTAGAAACAATCTGATTGGTAGCAACGCCTTTAAATCCTTACCACTTCCTTTACTCAGTGCTTAGTAATTTTCTTACAGCTACCTGAATTCATTTGGAAGTACTGAAGCCTACTAAACGCAATTCTTTCAAATAAGGATTTGTTATTTCTTTCAAACCACAAAGCATTGATACCTTCTCAAACAATTATTAAGGAAACATAATATCAACTTACAATTCTGCTGTAATTTTACAAATCCCATCTAAAGATTCATTCTTACTTCAACAATCCGGAATTTGTTTGGCAAACCCTCCTCTCAATACTTTGCCTAGTACCTTGTCAGTAAGAAAACAGACCGGACCGGAGCAACGGCTTTCCATTCTCCTCCCCTCTGTGACGTCAGACGCCACCGGACCGCGGTAAGAGTTACATCTCTTTCTCTCCTCTCACACAGCCTCCGCTACAGCTCATACCTGACTACCGAAGCAGTTTATTTCCAGAGGCAACAAACTACGAACTAATACAGCCTCCTGCTGAAAGCAAAAGCCACGATACCGCAGCATTTACAGCCGGAAATAAAAGTACAAGCAAGGTAAAAATTTAGTCAATTTATTCAGAAGCTGTCCTTATTGTTTAACTAATACAAAGACTGTTTATCAAGTTTGGGGTTTTGCTGACACATATATTCAAGACTGAATACCACAAGTTTGTTTCCTAAGTTGAAGTTATTCAAATTACCTAAGTGATACTTTAATTTTACTTACTCTGGAATACTTAGGTTTCTGACAATACCTTTAAGTTAACACCATTAACTTGAGTTCTTGTATATGAAGTAATATACAGAATTAACCTTTATCAAACTTCACTAAATACTTATTGAATCCTTTTTTAACTAATAGAGGATTCACATTTATTCAGTGATACACTATAACATTTAAAGGTACAGCATTTGTGTTCCTTTAAAGGAGTTTGTTCCTTATAGAATCAGACCTGTTGCTCCTCATTGGAGCCTTATTCTTGTTCTTAGTTTTTTGCAGCAGGCTCTGTTTGAGCCAATGCATTCCATAGATATTAAGTTGCTATCTTGGAAGGTCTTGTTTCTTATTGCTATCTCTTCTGCTCTGAGAGTGAGTGTTGAGTGTGATTCTCCTTACCTTATCTTTCATGCGGATAAGGTGGTTCTTTGTACTAAATTGGGGTTTCTTCCTAAAGTAGTTTTGGATAGAAATATTAATCAGGAAATTGTGGTTTCTTCTCTCTATCCCAATCCTTCTTCTCATAAAGAACGTCTGTTACACAACTTGGATGTTGTGCGTGCTCTAAAATTCTACCTACAGGTGACTAAGGGTTTTCGCCAGTCTTTTGCCCTGTTTCTTTGTTTCTCAGGAAAGCGTAAGGATCAGAAGGCTACTTCTACTTCTCTTTCGCTCTGGTTGAGAAGTATGAGTTGTTTTGCTTATTAGACTGCTGGACAGCAGCCTCCTGAGAGAATTACAGCTCATTCCACTAGGGCTGTCTCCTCTTCTTGGGCTTTCAAAGTTGAAGTTTCTGTGGAAGAACTTGGTCCTCTCTGCATACTTTTTCCAAATTTTCCAAATTTGATACTTTTGCCTCGGCTGAGGCCTCTTTTGGGAGAAAGGTTCAGGTCTGCCTGTCTTGTTCTCTCTCCCAGTTCATTCGGTGTCCTCTAGCTTGGGTATTGATTCCCACTAGTAATTGATGATGTTGTGAATTCTCCATATCTTAGGAAAGAAAACAAAATTTATGCTCACCTGATAAATTTCTTTCTTTCCAGATATGGAGAGTCCACGACCCCACCCTTATTTAAGACAGTTATTTTTTACTAAACCTCAGGCACCTCTACATCTTTGTGTTATTCCTTTTTCCATTTCCGTTCGGTCGAATGACTGGGGATTGTGGGTAGGGGAGTGATACTTAACAGCTTTGCTGTGGTGCTCTTGGCCTCCTTCTGCTGGCCAGGAGTGATATCCCCATTAGTAATTGGGGACGTTGTGGACTCTCCATATCTGGAAAGATAGAAATTTATCAGGTAAGCATACATTTTGTTATTTCTAGATATCGTATTTGCCAAAGCAGATAATGGAACTTCAGAATGCTTGGATTCGTATTCTTCTTCGACTTATACCTGCATTTGGACTTGGAACTTTGCTTCTCGCCAGTTGCATAACTAGTGCAAATGCAAAAATTAAGAGACTTTTTCAGAAGCTTAAATTAACTGGAAGACAAAAATATTACAAAGTCATCACAACAAATCACAGAACATTCATCCGTAAGCGAAGTATGTTAAAAATACATTTGTTTTTTGGCCTAGTAAGCCGTAGTCATAGATCCTAAACCTCCATACTTGGGGGGGACTATTAATATACATAAAATCATTAACCCATACCATGCAAGTGTAAAATATTAAAGCAAAACAAACATATTATATTTCCAGACAAAAGTGTATAGATACAAAATGCATTGTTAATGTACAAACATTAAAATATTGCAGTTTTCACTATATAAAAAGAGAATGGCACATTCAGGTATATAACCCCAATTCCGGAAAAGTTGAGACAGTATGAAAAATGCAAAACAACAAACAAAAAGAGTAATTTGAAAATTCAATTGACCCTGTACTATATTGTAAACATATTAACATATTATTTGATGTTTTACTTTGTAAATTTAATGTATTTTTTAAAATATACATTAATTTAAAATCTGATAACTGCAACACATTCCAAAAAAGTTGGGACAGGGGCAATTTAGGACTAATAGCGATGTGACAAGTTGAAATAGGAAGGTGATGTGAAACAGGTGAGGAAATGGTGTAATCACAGTATGTAAGGAGCCAAAAACAAAGTATGGGTCAAGGCTGGCCAATCTGCCAACAGATGCGTCAGCAAATAATCCAACACTTTAAGAACAACATTATCCAAAGACAAATTGGTAGGATTTTGGGCATTTCACAATCTACAGTGCACAAAATAATTAAAAGATTCAAGGAATCCGGTCAAATCTTGGTGCGTAAAGGGCTAGGCCAAAAACCACTTCTGAATGCCAGTGATCACCGATCCCTCAGACGTCACTGTCTCAAAAACCGTCATGAGTCTGTAATGGATATCCTGACATGGGCTCGAAAATACTTTGGTAAACCTTTGTCAGTCAACACCATTTGCCACTGCATCCACAGATGCAAGTTAAGGCTTTATTATGCAAAGCAGAAGCCATACATGAACACTGTCCAGAAGCACCGCCAACTTCTCCTGGCTCGGTCTTATACGCGATGGATAGTAGCACAGTGGAATCGTGTTTTGTGGTCCGATGAATCAACATTTAAAATAGTTTTTGTAAAAAACAGTTGTCATGTTTTCCGAGCCAAAGAGAAAAAGGACTATCCAAGTTGTCCTTTTATTAGGTCCAAAAGCCAGCATCTGTCATGGTATGGGGGTGTGTCATTGGCCAAGGCATGGGTAACTTGCACATCTCTAAATAGGGAAGAAAAGAGCGCTAAAAGCAATCACATCAAATAATATGGTATAAAATATATATTTACTTATCAATAATATAGCACCTAGATTACGAGTTTTGCGTTAGAGGCTGTGCAGTGCTAACGAGTAGTTTTCTCTCACCACTCACTTACCTGCAGCGCTGTTATTACGAGTTTTCAGAAACCCGTCGTTAAAAGACAAGAAGTGAGCGTTGAGCAAAATTTTGCTCATTACCACACTCCAATACCAGCGCTGCTTAAGTCAGCGGTGAGCTGGTGTAACATGCTCGTGCACGATTTCCCCATAGGAATCAACGGGGAGAGCCGGCTGAAAAAAGTCTAACACCTGCAAAAACTCCTTAACGCAGCCCCATTGATTCCTATGGGGAAATAAAATTTATGTCTACACCTAACACCCTAACATAAACCCCGAGTCTACTCTAAACACTCCTAATCTTACACTTATTAACCTCTAATCTGCCACCCCCAACATCGCCAACACCTACATTATATTATTAACCCCTAATCTGCCGCTCCGGACACCGCCGCCACCTACATTATAGTTATGAACCCCTAATCTGCTGCCCCAAAATTCGCTGACACCTACATTATTTTTATTAACCCCTAATCTGCCGCCCCCAACGTCGCCGCCACTATATTAAAGTTATTAACCCCTAAACCTAAGTCTAACCCTAAACCTAATAACACCCACTAACTTAAATAAAATTAACTTAAAATTAAATTTTTGTACTTTAGCTAATTTAATTTAGGTAATTGTATTTCATTTGGTTAATTTATTTAATTATATTGTAGTGTTAGGTGTTAGTGTAACTTAGGTTAGGTTTTATTTTACAGGTCAATTTGTATTTATTTTATCTAGGTAGTTATTAAATAGTTAATAACTATTTAATAACTATTCTACCTAGTTAAAATAAATACAAATTTGCCTGTAAAATAAAAATAAACCCTAAGATAGCTACAATGTAACTATTAGTTATATTGTAGCTAGCTTAGGGTTTATTTTATAGGTAAGTATTTAGTTTTAAATAGGAATAATTTAGTTAATGATAGGAATATTTTTTTAGATTTATCTAAATTATATTTAAGTTAGAAGGTGTTAGGTTTAGGGTTAGACTTAGGTTTAAGGGTTAATAACTTTAATATAGTGGTGGCGACGTTGGGTGCGGCAGATTAGGGGTTAATACAAGTAGGTAGGTGGCGGCGATGTTAGGGCCGACAGATTAGGGGTTAATAATATTTAACTAATGTTTGCGAGGTGGGAGTGCGCTTAGGGGTTAATATGTTTATTATAATGGCAGCGACGTTGGGGGCGGCAGATTAGGGGTTAAAAAGTGTAGGTAGGTTGCGGCGACATTGGGGGTGGCAGATTAGGGGTTAATAAATATAATGTAGGTGTCGGTGATGTTGGGGGCAGCAGATTAGGGGTTCATAACTATAATGTAGGTGGCGGCGGTGTCCGGAGAGGCAGATTAGGGGTTAAAAAATTTATTATAGTGTTTGCGATGCGGGAGGGCCTCGGTTTAGGGGTTTATAGGTAGTTCATGGGTGTTAGTGTACTTTTTAGCACTTTAGTTATGAGTTTTATGCTACAGCGTTGTAGTGTAAAACTCATAACTACTGACTTTTAAATGCGTTAGGACTCTTGACAGGATAGGGTGTACCGCTCACTTTTTGGCCTCCCAGAACAGACTCGTAATACCAGAGCTATGGAAGTCCAATAGAAAAAAGATTTTACGAAGTTTACGTAAGTCGTTTTGCAGTAAGGCCAAAGAAGTGTGCGGTGCCCCTAAACCTGCAAGACTTGTATTACCAGCGGGCGTAAAAAAGCAGCGTTAGGACCTCTTAACGCTGCTTTTTTACCCTAATGCACAACTCGTAATCTAGCCATAAGTAAGTAAAACAACTTACACTATTCAAATGACCACCAGTGGTTAAAACAATGAAAAGTCCAAAAAATGATGCTAGCTTAAAAATGTTTTCAAAAGTCAGTTTGTGACCAAAAGATTAAAAGCAATATATGCAGTGGAGATTCCCCAGCTTCCTTAGAAGCCTGTGTATCAATAGTATTGACTGTCAGTTTTTAAGCCACAAGAGAGACTGCCGTCTAATGTGCTTGATTTCATTCATGTTAAAAGAACACCCGCCGTTAGCTCACCTTCAGCTTCCAAACATCATGTGCTGTTTCATTCACTTACTAGTGATGCACACTGGTTTGTATAGCCCTCTCATGTGTTTCAGTGTCACTCTTTCGGCGCCTTGCTCAACTTGTTTCAGCGGTGTGTCTGTGTCTCCGGTCACATGATCAGACCTTGTCCAATCCTAACCTTTCTCCTTCGTGTCAGCTTACAGACGGCTTTTTTTTTACTTGACATGATAATACACAGAGTGCTCTGTGTCTCAAATGTCAGTGTTAAGGAGCTGATCCTCCTGCAATCATCAACGCGTTTCAGTATTCAAATGGCCTTTTCAAGACCATATTGTTGATTAGTAAAAATATATTTTATACCATATTGTTTGATGTGATTCCTTTTAGTGCTCTTTTCTTCCCTATTTTTAGATTTGTATCACTTGTTGTGTATCCAGACATCATCTTTTCCAGGGACATCCCTGCATTTTCCAGCAGGACAATGGCAAACCACATTCTGCATGGATTACAAGCACATGGTTGCGTAAGCAGAGAGTGCGGGTGCTAGCATGGTCTGTCTGAAGTCCTGACCTGTCTCCGATTGAGAATGTGTGGCGCATTATAAGGAGAAAAAAAAGGCAATGAAGGCGCTGTACAGTTGCGCAGCTGAAGACATGCAAAATGGATGAATGGGGGAAATTCGGATTATCCTAAATTATGAAGGTATAATCTAGATTTTATTAAAGACACAGAGACGAGTATTTTTCTTTCTTTCCTTTACTACTTAAATGCAGTTTTAAAAGTATACATAATAAATACAAATAACCGTCAAATTTTGAAAATGGACAGTAAAACAGAGTACAGATCAGTGACCAATAGCAATGGAGAACTGATTAAACCAAAACCACATAGCCAATCAGGTTGATAATGTATCCTATAAACTGTCCAATACACAGCAATAAATCCTCTTTCTTGGCAACTGATGAAGGAAACAAAAAGTCCATCATGAAGAAATAACTCCAGACGAAGAAACAACAGCTACAACTTGATTGAAGTTTCGTCTTTTCACACAGATGAGAAGGGATAAAACCACTTAGAAGTATATCCCTGTTATTGGATGGTAACTAAAACAAATATACAATAAAGATTAATAATATAATAAAACAAATAAAGGGTGGGAAAATATAACAATATAATACAGCCGAGGGAAAATACTCGTCTCTGTGTCTTTAATAAAATCTAGATTATACCTTCATAATTTAGGATAATCCGAATTTTATTACAAGACCAGAGACTCATATTTTGCTAGTTTAAAGCAACTAACAAAATAAGTTAAGCAAGGCATGTTCAATGGGTTTAAAATAAAAAAATTTAAAAATAGAATCAGAAGACCAGTCAGCTGCATTCAAAATTTGTTGAAGGGTAGCAGCTTTCAAAAATGCTTTAGAAGCGGCTGATCCTCTAACGGAGTGAGCAGAAAAAGATACATCAATACCTGCTTCACTCATAACCCATTTAACCCACCTGGCTATAGAAGTAGAGGATACAGGATAATGAGAAGGAATAAAGGATAACAAAAGTTGATTAGAAGCAGAAGTACGAAAAGAAGAAGTTCTGCGTTCATACTCTTTGAGACATACAACCACACAAAGAAGAGGTTCGGAAGGTAAATAAGTATAGAATATAGAAGTTGAAAAAGATTTAGTTCTTTTAGAGATAAAGAAAGTAACACCTTCAGGGGTAAAACGTTTAGAATTAAAATCTAAAGCTCTGACATCAGAAACTCTACGAAAAGAAATTAAACACAAAAGGGTAGCTAATTTAGCAGAAAGTTGTTTCAAGGATAAAAATTCATTTGAAGGCCAAGACTTAAAAAGAGAAAATATAAGATCAACGTCCCAAAAGGAAGAATATTTAGGAGCTGGAGGTCTTTTAAGTTTAATTGCTTTCATTAATTTGCAAATTAAAGGGTGTTGACCCACAGGAAAATTATTAATAAAAGAATGCTTAGCAGAAATAGCTGATCTAGAAACATTGATAGTTCTGTAAGCTAATCCTGAATCAAAAAGTGATGTAAGGAAATTAATAATATAAATTATATCAACTGAAAGGGGATCCAAATTTCTTTCCATGCACCAGCTAGACCATCTGGTCCATGCGGAAAAATAGCATTTTTTGATCCCGGAGGCCAACGAATCTTGAAGGAGTTCCTTAGCTTGTTGTGATAAACCCTGGAGAGATGAGGATTGCCCGAAATTAACCATGCTATGAGACGAAGACAACCTTGAAGGATAAGATCTTGAGGTTGACCTTCTGGATCTGACAAGAGTAGGGGAAAAACTGGAAGAAGAACAGGATGGTTGACAGACAATTCTAGAAGAGATGGGTACCAGGGTTGAGATGGCTACAGGGGAGTGATTAGGAGAATTGAGAGGAGATCCCGACTGACTACCGATATGGTTCTCTGAATCATTGAAAATAGGGGAAATGCATAAGCTGTCCAAAGAGGCCAGGGGTGGAGAAATGCATCGATCGACATAGCATCTGGATCTGGACGCCAACTGAAATATGGACAAATCTGAAAATTCAGTCTCGAAGCGAACAGATTCATCGAAAAGGGACCTCTGAGCGATTGAAGCAAATTAAAAACTTGATGATTAAGTTTCCAGTCGCTGGAATCTATCAGATATCGAGAACCGCCAATCTGCTGGGACATTGGATAAACCTGGAATATATTCTGCTTTGACAGAAATATTTCTGTCCAAGCAAAGATGAATGAATTCTTTCGTAATAATCGATAAATCTTTCGATTTTGTACCACCGAGACAATTCAAATAGCAAACTGCAGAAATATTGTCCATTCTGAGTAAAATGGACACAGGCAAAGAATCTTTGACAAAACTCTTGACTGCAAAAGAGCCTGCCAAAAGTTCTAAGCAGTTGATATAAAAACATTTTTTTTTCTGAAGACCATTTTCCTCCTGTGATTGAAGGACCACAACGAGCTCCCCAGCCCGAACGACTGGCATCGGATTCTATTATTAGATCAGGAGTTTTTCCAAAAATGGCTCTCCCGTTCCAAGCTTCTATATTGGAGATCCACCACGAAAGTTCCTCTTTGGCTTCTGAATAAAGAGGAATTAAGTGGGAATATGAAAGACCTTTCTGAAGATGAAATTTTTTTAAACGTTGAAGTTCCCTGTAGTGAAGAGGAGCAGGGAAAATAGCATGAATAGAGGATGAGAGTAACCCAACTATTCTGGCTATAGTCCTGATGGGAACCAAAGATAAAGAAAGAGTTTTTGAAATCTCTTTTTTGATATATTTTCTCTCTGGGTAGGCTGAGTGTAGACTTCAATGTGTCTATTTGGAAACCTAAAAAGGTTAGAGATTTGGTTGGTGAAAGAACAGACTTCTCTTTGTTGACTAAGAAACCTACATTTTCCAGAATATAAATAGTAAGTTGGAGTTGTGAATTTAGAATGATAGAGTTTTGATTCATAATCAAAATATCGTCTAAATAGATGATGAGACGAACGCCTCGAAGGCGAAGCCAAGTAATTATAGGTTTCATTAGTTTGGTGAAAATCCAAGGAGCTGAAGATAAACCGAAAGGCATGCAAGTGAAGCTCCAAGTCTTTCCTTCCCAAACAAAGTGAGAAATTTCCTGTGTTCTTGAGCTACCGGAACAGTGAGATAAGCATCTGTCAGATCTAATCTAAGAAATTGTTGTCTAGAAGGCAATCTCTGAGAAGATGAATACCTTCCATTTTGAAATGTTGATAGACAACGAAGGCATTTAGAGATCTTAAATTTATAACTGGGTGAAATTGACCATTTTTCTTTTTTACGAGAAAAAGATTGCTGAGAAAACAGTTTTGAAGATTTGAAGCTGTTATTGCTTGTTTTGTTAAATGGTTTGAAATTTCGTTTTGAACTAAAATTCTGTCTGAAACTGAAAACTTTATTGGAAGGGGAAGAGAATTTTGAACTGGAGGAGAAATAAAATCTATAAAAAGACCTGAAACAGTGTGAAGAACCCATTGATCTGTAGTGATCAAGTTCCAATTGTGTGTGAAAAGAGATAATCTGCCTCCTACTATGTTTTGGGAAGAAATCTGAGAGGGAAGAAAAGAAAGATTTACCTTGAGGGGAGCGGGATCTTTGCCTCGAACGCTGAAGTCTTGGGTTCCAAAATCTTCCTCTGGATGGAAAGAAGCCTGAGGAGACTGGATTTTGGTATTGTCTTTGAGGTTGAAATTGTTGACTGGTGAATTGAGACCTATTTGAGTATGAAGCACGGCCGGGAAAGCGGCCTCTACCTTTCCCAGCCTGTTCAGAAAAACGATCCTGATAGAAGATCTTTTTCATGGATCTTCTCACTTTATTTAGATTAGAAAACGTATTTACATAACTGTTAAAGGGACACTCAGGTTAAATACAATTTTCATGATTCAGATACAGCATGTAATTTTAAACAACTTTCCAATTTACTTCCATTAAAAAAATGTGCACAGTCTTTTATATTTACAATCTTTGAGTCATCAGATCCTACTGAGCATGTGCAAGAATTCACAGACTATACGTATATGCATTTGTGATTGGCTGATTGCTGTCACATGGTACAAGGGGAGTGGAAATATACATAACTTTGAAATTTGTTATAAAAAAATCTACTACTTATTTGAAGTTCAGACTAAGTGCCATTGCATTGTCTTGTTATCTTGCATTTGTTGATTATGCAAATCTAATGTGTTGACTGGTGCTTTAAGTTCTTTTATAAAAGTATCTCCAAATAAAAGACCATTTGTATCTATGTATGCGTTCAGTGTACATTGCTGAGTTGGCGTTCCCTAAAAAGCTGAGCATTCTCTGAAGCCATTATCTGACAATTATTGGGTCTAATAAAGAATTATCATATACAGCTTGTTCAGACAAATCAAAAAGTTTTGCTAAGGAGCCAATGGTGTCTAACATTTTGTCCTGACAAATTTTCCAAGCCCTATCCATCCCTTTTTTGAGTTTAAATCCTGGGGACCCTATAAATTTTAAAATTTTTGGATCTACTTCAGGGGTAGAACTAGCATTGTTTGGAAGTATCGGTCTAGGGCATTCTGCCCTCATCTTATTTCTAGAATCCCTTTTTAAAGGTTGGCAAAGCTGGAAATCTATAAAATCTGCAATATCAGATGAGGGGCACCATTCTGCAGATTTAGGATGATGCAAATCATCTGCATTGAACCTAGGATTTCCTAGACAGTCAAAATTTTTTACTTTTTTAGTATCTAGATGTTTGGATTTTTTCAAACACTTTTTGAACTTTTTAATCTTCGGAGAAGCCGAAGAATCTTGAGATGAAGAATGGGAAAAATAATCTTCAGATTTAACCGAGTCCAGAGAGGAATCGGAATTAAAAACATAATTTATGCTTACCTGATAAATTCCTTTCTCCTGTAGTGTAGTCAGTCCACGGGTCATCATTACTTATGGGATATTAACTCCTCCCCAACAGGAAGTGCAAGAGGATCACCCAAGCAGAGCTGCTATATAGCTCCTCCCCTCTACGTCACACCCAGTCATTCGACCGAGAACCAAACGAGAAAGGAGAAACTATAGGGTGCAGTGTTGACTGGAGTATAATTTAAAAATTTAGACCTGCCTTAAAAAACAGGGCAGGCCGTGGACTGACTACACTACAGGAGAAAGGAATTTATCAGGTAAGCATAAATTATGTTTTCTCCTGTTAAGTGTAGTCAGTCCACGGGTCATCATTACTTATGGGATACCAATACCAAAGCTAAGTACACGGATGACGGGAGGGACAGGCAGGATCTCTATACGGAAGGAACCACTGCCTGAAGAACCTTTCTCCCAAAAACAGCCTCCGAAGAAGCAAAAGTGTCAAATTTGTAAAATTTGGAAAAAGTATGAAGAGAAGACCAAGTTGCAGCCTTGCAAATCTGTTCAACAGAGGCCTCGTTCTTAAAGGCCCAAGTGGAAGCCACAGCTCTAGTAGAATGAGCTGTAATCCTTTCAGGAGGTTGCTGTCCAGCAGTCTCATAGGCTAAGCGTATTATGCTACGAAGCCAAAAGGATAGAGAGGTAGCAGATGCTTTTTGACCTCTCCTCTGTCCAGAATAAACGACAAACAGGGAAGAAGTTTGGCGAAAATCTTTAGTTGCCTGTAAATAAAATTTCAGGGCACGGACTACATCTAGATTGTGCAGAAGTCGTTCCTTCTTTGAAGAAGGGTTAGGACACAATGATGGAACAACAATCTCTTGATTGATATTCTTGTTAGTGACTACCTTAGGTAAGAACCCAGGTTTAGTACGCAGAACTACCTTATCTGAATGAAAAATCAGATACGGAGAATCACAATGTAAGGCTGATAACTCAGAGACTCTACGAGCCGAGGAAATAGCCATTAAAAACAGAACTTTCCAAGATAACAGCTTGATATCAATGGAATGAAGGGGTTCAAACGGAACACCCTGTAAAACGTTAAGAACTAAGTTTAAGCTCCACGGTGGAGCTACAGTCTTAAACACAGGCTTAATTCTAGCCAAAGCCTGACAAAAAGCCTGAACGTCTGGAACTTCTGACAGACGTTTGTGTAGAAGGATGGACAGAGCTGAGATCTGTCCCTTTAAAGAACTTGCAGATAAACCCTTTTCTAAACCTTCTTGTAGAAAAGACAATATCCTAGGAATCCTAACCTTACTCCATGAGTAACCCTTGGATTCACACCAGTGTAAGTATTTACGCCATATCTTATGGTAAATTTTCCTGGTAACAGGTTTCCTAGCCTGTATTAAGGTATCAATTACTGGCTCCGAAAATCCACGCTTTGATAAAATTAAGCGTTCAATTTCCATGCAGTCAGCTTCAGAGAAATTAGATTTTGATGTTTGAAAGGACCCTGAATTAGAAGGTCCTGTCTCAGAGGCAGAGACCAAAGTGGACAGGATGACATGTCCACTAGATCTGCATACCAGGTCCTGCGTGGCCACGCAGGCGCTATTAGAATCACTGATGCTTTCTCCTGTTTGATCCTGGCAATCAAACGAGGAAGCATCGGGAAGGGTGGAAACACATAAGCCATCCTGAAGGTCCAAGGTGCTGTCAAGGCATCTATCAGGACCGCTCCCGGGTCCCTGGACCTGGACCCGTAACGAGGAAGCTTGGCGTTCCGGCGAGACGCCATGAGATCCATATCTGGTTTGCCCCAACGTCGAAGTATTTGGGCAAAGACCTCCGGATGAAGTTCCCACTCCCCCGGATGAAAAGTCTGGCGGCTTAGGAAATCCGCCTCCCAGTTCTCCACTCCTGGGATGTGGATCGCTGACAGGTGGCAAGAGTGAGACTCTGCCCAGCGAATTATCTTTGATACTTCCATCATCGCTAAGGAACTTCTTGTCCCTCCCTGATGGTTGATGTAAGCCACAGTCGTGATGTTGTCCGACTGAAACCTGATGAACCTCAGAGTTGCTAACTGAGGCCAAGCCAGAAGGGCATTGAGAACTGCTCTCAATTCCAGAATGTTTATTGGAAGGAGACTCTCCTCTTGAGTCCATGATCCCTGAGCCTTCAGGGAATTCCAGACAGCGCCCCAACCTAGTAGGCTGGCGTCTGTAGTTACAATTGTCCAGTCTGGCCTGCTGAAGGGCATCCCCCTGGACAGATGTGGCCAAGAAAGCCACCATAGAAGAGAATCTCTGGTCTCTTGATCCAGATTCAGCGTAGGGGACAAATCTGAGTAATCCCCATTCCACTGACTTAGCATGCACAATTGCAGCGGTCTGAGGTGCAGGCGTGCAAAATGTCCATTGCCGCTACCATTAAGCCGATTACCTCCATGCATTGAGCCACTGACGGGTGTTGAATGGAATGAAGGGCACGGCAAGCATTTAGAAGCTTTGTTAACCTGTCCTCTGTCAGGTAAATTTTCATTTCTACAGAATCTATAAGAGTCCCCAAGAAGGGAACTCTTGTGAGTGGTAAGAGAGAACTCTTCTCCTCGTTTACTTTCCACCCATGCGACCTTAGAAATGCCAGTACTAACTCTGTATGACACTTGGCAGTTTGAAAGCTTGACGCTTGAATCAGAATGTCGTCTAGGTACGGAGCTACCGAAATTCCTCGTGGTCTTAGTACCGCCAGAAGAGAGCCCAGAACCTTTGTAAAGATTCTTGGAGCCGTAGCCAACCCGAAGGGAAGAGCTACAAACTGGTAATGCCTGTCTAGGAAGGCAAACCTTAGATACTGGTAATGCTCTCTGTGAATCGGTATGTGAAGGTAAGCATCCTTTAAATCCACTGTGGTCATGTACTGACCTCTTTGGATCATGGGTAAGATTGTCCGAATAGTTTCCATCTTGAATGATGGAACTCTTAGGAATTTGTTTAGGATCTTTAAATCCAATATTGGTCTGAAGGTTCCCTCTTTTTTGGGAACCACAAACAGATTTGAGTAAAACCCTTGTCCGTGTTCCGACCGCGGAACTGGATGGATCACTCCCATTAGTAAAAGGTCTTGTACACAGCGTAGAAACGCCTCTTTCTTTATCTGGTTTGTTGACAACCTTGAAAGGTGAAATCTCCCTTGTGGAGGAGAAGCTTTGAAGTCCAGAAGATATCCCTGAGATATGATCTCCAACGCCCAGGGATCCTGGACATCTCTTGCCCAAGCCTGGGCGAAGAGAGAGAGTCTGCCCCCCACTAGATCCGTTTCCGGATCGGGGGCCCTCACTTCATGCTGTCTTAGGGGCAGCAGCAGGTTTTCTGGCCTGCTTGCCCTTGATCCAGGCCTGGTTAGGTTTCCAGCCTTGTCTGTAGCGAGCAACAGCTCCTTCCTGTTTTGGAGCAGAGGAAGTTGAAGCTGCTCCTGCCTTGAAGTTACGAAAGGCACGAAAATTAGACTGTCTAGCCCTGGGTTTGGCTCTGTCTTGAGGCAGAGCATGGCCTTTACCTCCCGTAATATCAGCGATAATTTCTTTCAAACCGGGCCCGAATAAAGTCTGCCCCTTGAAAGGTATGTTAAGTAATTTCGATTTAGAAGTTACATCAGCTGACCAGGATTTTAGCCACAGCGCTCTGCGTGCCTGAATGGCGAATCCGGAATTCTTAGCCGTAAGTTTAGTTAAATGTACTACGGCATCAGAACTAAATGAATTAGCTAGCTTAAGGCTTTTAAGCTTGTGTGAAATCTCATCTAATGTCGCTGAGTCAAGGGTCTCTTCCAGAGACTCAAACCAAAATGCTGCCGCAGCCGTGACAGGCGCAATGCATGCAAGGGGTTGTAATATAAAACCTTGTTGAACAAACATTTTCTTAATGTAACCCTCTAACTTTTTATCCATTGGATCTGAAAAGGCACAGCTATCCTCCACCGGGATAGTGGTACGCTTAGCTAAAGTAGAAACTGCTCCCTCCACCTTAGGGACCGTCTGCCATAAGTCCCGTGTGGTGGCGTCTATTGGAAACATTTTTCTGAATATAGGAGGGGGTGAGAAAGGTACACCGGGTCTATCCCACTCCTTAGTAATAATTTCAGTAAGTCTCTTAGGTATAGGAAAAACGTCAGTACTCGTCGGTACCGCAAAATATTTATCCAACCTACACATTTTCTCTGGGATTGCAACTGTGTTACAATCATTCAGAGCCGCTAACACCTCCCCTAGCAATACATGGAGGTTTTCCAGCTTAAACTTAAAATTTGAAATGTCTGAATCCAGTTTATTTGGATCAGATCCGTCACCCGCAGAATGAAGCTCTCCGTCCTCATGCTCTGCAAATTGTGACGCAGTATCAGACATGGCCCTAGCATTATCAGTATACTCTGTTCTCATCCCAGAGTGATCTCGTTTACCTCTAAGTTCTGGCAATTTAGACAAAACTTCAGTCATAACATTAGCCATGTCTTGTAGAGTGATTTGTAATGGCCGCCCTGATGTACTTGGCGTTACAATATCACGCACCTCCTGAGCGGGAGATGCAGGTACTGACACGTGAGGCAAGTTAGTCGGCATTACTTCCCCCTCGTTGTCTGGTGAATGTTGCTTAACATGTACAGATTGACTTTTATTTAAAGTAGCATCAATGCAATTAGTACATAAATTTCTATTGGGCTCCACCTTGGCTTTTGAACATATTGCACAAAGAGATTCCTCTGTGTCAGACATGTTTAAACAAACTAGCAATTTAGACTAGCAAGCTTGGAAATACTTTTCAACTAAATTTACAAGCAATATGTAAAAACGTTACTATGCCTTTAAGAAGCACACAAAAACTGTCACAGTTGAATAACAATGAACCGGATTAGTTATAGAAACCAAATTTAGCAAAGGATTGCACTCATTAGCAATGGATGATTAACCCTTAATATCAGAAAAAAACGTATAATAATTGAAAATATAAGCGTTTTTTATCACAGTCAAGCACAGTCTCACAGGTCTGCTGTGAGTGATTACCTCCCTCAAAACTAGTTTTGAAGACCCCTGAGCTCTGTGGAGACATCCTGGATCATGCAGGGAGAAAAAGACAGACTGTGACTGAATTTCTGATGCATAGTAAAAGCGCCAAAATAGGCCCCTCCCACCCACACTACAACAGTGAAGGAAGCTCAGTAAACTGTTTTAATTTAAAACAAACGACAGCCATGTGGAAAATAAAGCCCAAAACAATTTTCACCAAGTACCTCAGATAATTAAACGATTTAACATGCCAGTAAACGTTTAAAATCTAATATATGAAATGTCATTAAAAAGCCTGCTGCTAGTCGCTCACACTGCAAGTTAGGCTAAAAGTTATATGCATACAGTATTTTCCCAGTGAAGTGCCATTCCCCAGAAATACTTAAGTGTAAACATATATACATATCAGCCTGATACCAGTTGCTACTACTGCATTTAAGGCTGTACTTACATTATATCGGTATTAGCAGTATTTTCTCAGTCAATTCCATTCCTTAGAAAATAATATACTGCAACATACCTCTTTGCAGGTGAACCTGCCCGCTGTCCCCTGATCTGAAGTTACCTTACTCCTCAGAATGGCCGAGAACAGCAAACGGATCTTAGTTACGTCCGCTAAGATCATATACAAAAACTCAGGTAGATTCTTCTTCAAATTCTGCCTGAGAAGGAAACAACACACTCCGGTGCCGTTTAAAATAACAAACTTTTGATTGAAGATATAAAAAACTAAGTTTAATCACTACAGTCCTCTCACACATCCTATCTATTAGTTGGGTGCAAGAGAATGACTGGGTGTGACGTAGAGGGGAGGAGCTATATAGCAGCTCTGCTTGGGTGATCCTCTTGCACTTCCTGTTGGGGAGGAGTTAATATCCCATAAGTAATGATGACTCGTGGACTGACTACACTTAACAGGAGAAATCTGTATCAGAGCAAATCTCAACATTTTCATCATTGGCCAAAGCCTCTCCCATTAGTGACCTCTTGGGAGTAGAGGAAATAGCAGGTGTTTTCCTTCCTTTCCTGCAAGGAACAGTAGAGCCAGAGACAAGCTGGCAAGATTTCTTTACCAATTTCTTACTTGCTTTAATACCACTTGAAATTGGTCTTTTCCTTTTAATAGCCTTTTTTGAGGATTTATCATTTAAAAAGGTTATCTTTTCCAGCATAGAGTTCATTGAAATGTCAATCATTTTTTGAACACCTTCAGGATTAAGTGAAGGGTTCAAATCTGAGGATTGAGACATATTAAATAAATATATAAATTGAAACTATATTTAAATCTATAAATTTATCTCAAATGAGACTATTTAATGAATAATTAATAATAAAGCATATAAAATATATTTTTATATATAATATATAATTTAAAAATTGACCCCAAAGAATGTGAACAAATAAAAAGAAAAATGTAATACTTTCTTAAATGTAATAATAATAATGGTCAAAAGATGGAGACAGAGACCAGATTACATCAATGTAATAGAAAATAACAGTTTGAGCAAGCGCTTAACAACGGAGCGCAACAAAGTTACAACTGATTCCCACGATGGACAGCTGAGGTAAGAGGACGGGAAACAACGGAGTTGAAATTACGCAGTGACATGGAAGAGCACTGCGCATGCACCCCAAAGCCGACACACACAAGATGGATGTCGGAAGAAACAGCGTAACGGGTAAGGCAAAGCCCGAACTAACAGGGGTAAAAAAATGTTTTAAAGAGGAGGAAAACAAAACCGGAACAATAAGTAAAGAAAAAGAAAAAGGGGAAATAAATTTAACCAACGATATTAAGAAATAAATATAAGAATAATAAATAACAAATTAAATATTTGACAAAAACGAAAGAGAACAATAATAATACTGCAAAAAGTTATATTAAATAAAACAATTAAATAAAATAAATAAATAATCACAAGCAGAAATGATATTTATTAACACTGGAGTAATACTTATCTTTTAGAAGCAGTAAAAGAAAGAGGATTTATTGCTGTGTATTGGACAGTTTATAGGATACATTATCAACCTGATTGGCTATGTGGTTTTGGTTTAATCAGTTCTCCATTGCTATTGGTCACTGATCTGTACTCTGTTTTACTGTCCTTTTTCAAAATTTGACAGTTATTTGTATTTATTATGTATACATTTAAAACTGCATTTAAGTAGTAAAGGAAAGAAAGCAAAATATGAGTCTCTGGTCTTATAATAAAATTCTGCTTGCTTAACCTAACCAACTGGTGTCTTCAGTGCCCAAATGCTTAATAAGTGTTATTAAAAGAAAAGGTGATGTTACACAGTGGTAAACAGTCAACTGTCCCAACTTTTTTGGAGTTAGTTGCAGTCATCAGATTTGAAATGAGTGTATATTTTCAAGAATACATTAAATTCACAAAGTAAAACATCAAATAATGTGTTAATATGTTTACAATATAGTACAGGGTCAATTGAATTTTTAAATTACTCTTTTTGTTTGTTGTTTTGCATTTTCCATACTGTCTCAACTTTTCCGGAATTGGGGTTATATACCTGAATGTGCCATTCTCTTTTTATATGTGTTCAATATAATTAAATTCAATATAGTACAGGGTGAATTGAATTTTAAAATTACTTTTTTTTTTTGCATTTTCTATATGAGTCCAGCCTTTGTTATAAACATCAGTGTAGTTCTTGGTTGAGTGTATCAGATACTTTTAGCTGTGGTCATCCCCGTGTGATTATCTTTAGCAGGGGCCTAATTTTCTGTCATATATGACAGGGAAGACCTATGATACTAGAGGGTGCATTAATTGCTCCACACATTTTGTGATTTACTTAATTGCGTGCTCACAATGTAGGAAACAATACTTAGGTCTTAAGGCTAGGGATGTACAAACATGTTCCAGGGAACACTTAGGTTATATATCTAATAATGTTGCTAGCTCTGCGCTTGCACAACAGTTTATTGATGTTCCTAAACAAAGGGTGGACACATTTAGGTGAAATGCTATTGAGGTGGTACGGCTACCAAGGAGAGGGGGTAATAAATTAACCCTAGCAAGATAAGGAGAGCCCACAAGAGTGTGAGTGTACTCCAAAGAAATTTGCTTGTGCGCACAATATGAGAAGAAATAGTGATGGGCTAAAATTTAAAAAACACTACACCTTGTAATTCAATTAAATAATGAAACCCTAAATGTTATAGTAAAAGAGATAATATATTATGCTGGGGTACTAGGAGTAAAGAGCATGTTTTACTAATATTAGACATGTGTGTTTCGTTTCGTTCTGAATTGAAATTCAGACGAATTTGTCAAATTCGGAGCTTTGGATCGATTCGAATTTATGAATTACCCTAGCAACGAAACTAAACTAATCCGAATGCATTTGTAACGAATAAATCCGAATTAGTTCAGATTTATTCGTTACATTTGAATGGTCATGGACTAATCACAATTACACTAGTATTGTACATTATATTAGGTTATATTACTCTGCTAGCTCTGTGCAGGGCACATTATGTAGCTGGTATCTGTGAGGTTGGTACTTAGGTGGGATGTGCTGTGTATTACACTAGTATTATGTACTGTATATATTAGGTTATATACCTCTGCTAGCTGTGCATATTGTGTAGCTGGTACCTGTGAGGTTGGTACTTATGTTGATTCAGATGGGTTACACCTAATATACAGTACATAATACTAGTCTAATACACAGCACATCCCACCTAACACATACCAAACTTCCAAATTTACTAATCGAATCGGGACCGAATACATCCGAATACATCCAAATTTATTTGAATCCCAATGAATCTGAAACAAATACATTTGAATGTATCCGATCTCGAAATGATCCAAAAATGAAATTCGAAAAAATCTGAATCAGTCCGAAACTAAACAAATTTTTCCGCCGCGTACAAGTCTAACTAATATAGCTTCCGTTTGTACTGTAGAATATATATATATCAATTAAATTGGTTTCCTGAATATAAAGGCTTGTATCTAAAATAAGCAAGATTTAAGTAATGCTGGTATTATTGGCACACATTAAGTGCCGTATGAGCAAATAACACCCTTCCCTTGAGAAGTTACTCCAGGCGGTATAGACCAATTACAGTAACAATATT
This sequence comes from Bombina bombina, assembly GCF_027579735.1. NCBI lineage: Eukaryota > Metazoa > Chordata > Amphibia > Anura > Bombinatoridae > Bombina > Bombina bombina. Next base: position 707,958,618 of record NC_069500.1, on the reverse strand, counting down.
TAGATAGGTCAATATTTAAATTGTTTTTAAATACAACAACAGGTGAGCAGTTAAAATAAGAAAGAGGTCCCCTGACGCGGTCACGTTTCACATACGTTTCCTCAAAGGAGTACGTGAGGCTGTTGTCCAACTGGTGAACGAGCGACTGATTGGTTATGTTGTCTGTAAATCACTGTTTGTGCACTATCAACTTGGATGTTGAATCAACGAAGGCAGAAAATCATATGAATGACTTTGTTATAAATACTTGGTTCACAGTCTGGTTGTCACAATGGTGATAGTGCTTGTTAGCGCTTAAATATTACAGGAGATATATTAGATTGTGCTTGATGTCTTAATAAAAATTGCGATTACGTCCTTGTGTTTACATTCTAGTCTGATGTTGTCTATTGATTATTGCATAGATAGCATGAGCCAATCAAATTAGTATGCATTCCTTATAACGATAATATTAATAATAAATTGGATTTAAGAACACCGTGTTCACAGACATTACTAGGATTATACTATGTTTTCACTGGGAACTATTATTGTTGTTCAAGTATAAATACATACTAATGCATAAACTATGATTTTGCTATAATCATACATGGTGACATTATTCTTAATAAGCCTAAATATAAAATATATAGTCAAGATAGAAAAAATACCAGGGTATATGAGATTACCCTAGAACAGCAAGGGAATAAAAGGCACACATAAAAGACTTTCAAAAATGTATTAATAATAAGTTCCCAAAAACACATTTAAGTATATAGCGATATCTTATCTGTCAATTTCAGTCACCACTACAGACAGCAAAATCTAAAACATTTAAAGTGCACTGAGACCTAATTCTTTCCCTATACTATAGATCACAAAAAGACATCATAAACAGTAAGGGGTTAACCAAGAAACTTATGTTTATAGCGAATTGTACAAAAATCTAATGTTTATAGGACATTTATGATAAGTAGGCAAAATACATGTGATACATATGGCTGCAATCCAAACAGAGGTGAACTATATTTTGTATCAAAAAGCGCTTTTTTTACTCTTTGTATGTACCAGGGAATCTCCTCTTAAGGCAAATAAATGTGCCGCAATTAGTATTGCTGGATAAAGAGTCTCTAGCAAGTGTAGCAATTCAGTTGAAAAACACAGCATATACGGCATATACTTAGCTTAAGTCCTCCGGTTTTTGTTGTTTCCACTTGTCTTCAGCTTGCAAGCACCTGTGATGATTACTTGGCGTGTGACGTCAGGTAGTAGCCATCCGAACCACCTTAAAAAAGGGATTCCGTATGGCCAATTCCTCCGTCTGAGGAGAAACTGCTCCTCTCTTTCCAAGTTTGACATTCATGCAGCCTTAATGAAAGAGAGATTCCTAAAAAGAGGTTATTCCAATAAGTGCCTCAAGAAATCTCTCTGGAAAGCCAGAAATATGTCTAGGGATGACTTACTGTATCGTAATAATTCTAAAAATGAAAATAGCAAAATTAGATTTATCTCTAATTTTAATAATCAATGGGAAAGTCTAAGGTCAGTTTTCAAGAAAAATTGGCACATCTTATCCCTTGATGAAAAAGTGAACAGTGTGATGGGGGATACCCCATTGCTGACAGCTAGAAAAGCACAGAGTTTAAAGGACAAATTGGTGAAGAGCCAATTTTCAAGGGGCCCCTCGGCCTCTGATTGGCTGAGAAAGGACAGAGGTATTAAGGGTAGCTTTCCATGTGGGCACTGTGTATACTGTGCCCACATGGATAGCACTAAACAATTCTCTGTCCAGGATGGAAAGATTTTTGACATAAGATTCTTTTTTAACTGCAAATCGGAAGGGGTGATATATCTTCTGCGGTGCTCCTGTCCGGTGTTTTACGTTGGAAAAACGAAAAGATTGGTAAAGGACCGAGTACAGGAGCACAGGGACGATATTCTTCACTCCAGAGAAACTAATGTTGCCAGGCATTTTTGTAATGTACATAATAAAAATGTAGATTCATTGAAGTTTATCATAATAGATAAAGGCATCACAAATGGACGTGGTGGCAATAATGATAGGGTCCTCCTGCAAAAAGAGGCCAAATGGATCTACAGACTGGGAACTAGATTCCCAAAAGGTTTAAACGATAAGCTTGAATTTGTCCACTTTTTGTAAATTTTCATTTTTTAATATAATAAACATCTGTTTGAAGTGTGCGCCAGGATAGAGGGTAATTTCTATCTCTCTTCTATTGTGTATTTGAAAGTATTGGGGGTAACCAGGAATTAGGTTTAACCAAAATTTATTTAGTTATTTCTTTCTAACACAATTTTGAGTTTTGAGAGGTTTTTCTGTATACAGGGTTAAAAGTGATACAGCTTTAAGGTGTTGCAAGGATACTTGGGAAAAAACACCTGTAAGCAATTAGGTATCTGCATAAAAGAAGATGTCCACTGAGGACTCCACATGCCCTGATGATCCCCTGTAACACATACTGGAGGTGGGGGAGAAACGTGCGTTGGCACTATGTGTTTATGAGAACCCAGGTACCTGCTGAATGTACCGTGGGCCAGGATTTCTAGTGCACCTGTCTAGACCTTTTCCCTGAATCTCATGTTTCTTCAGAGACATTTTGGCTCTATACATGCAGCTGTACATTTCAAGTGAGCTACGAATTCTTCTGGTGTGACTCCGACAGTGGAGTAAGTGGTTTGAGGAGTGTGCTATTGGAGTGCAATGGAAGTTATGCCTATACGATAGGTGAATATACGATGCAAATTCGATTCCTGTCTACAGCCACTCACAGTCCCTGGTGACGCTATACCACTCCCACTATTGCTGACGTCACACGCCAAGTAATCATCACAGGTGCTTGCAAGCTGAAGACAAGTGGAAACAACAAAAACCGGAGGACTTAAGCTAAGTATATGCCGTATATGCTGTGTTTTTCAACTGAATTGCTACACTTGCTAGAGACTCTTTATCCAGCAATACTAATTGCGGCACATTTATTTGCCTTAAGAGGAGATTCCCTGGTACATACAAAGAGTAAAAAAAGCGCTTTTTGATACAAAATATAGTTCACCTCTGTTTGGATTGCAGCCATATGTATCACATGTATTTTGCCTACTTATCATAAATGTCCTATAAACATTAGATTTTTGTACAATTCGCTATAAACATAAGTTTCTTGGTTAACCCCTTACTGTTTATGATGTCTTTTTGTGATCTATAGTATAGGGAAAGAATTAGGTCTCAGTGCACTTTAAATGTTTTAGATTTTGCTGTCTGTAGTGGTGACTGAAATTGACAGATAAGATATCGCTATATACTTAAATGTGTTTTTGGGAACTTATTATTAATAAATTTTTGAAAGTCTTTTATGTGTGCCTTTTATTCCCTTGCTGTTCTAGGGTAATCTCATATACCCTGGTATTTTTTCTATCTTGACTATATATTTTATATTTACTATAAGGGTGGCACCATTCAAAGCAAATTAGCAATATTACCTACTCTCTCACGCCCCCTAAATTTATTCTTAATAAGCCATTTATAATGTCCTTAAAGGAACATTAAACCCACATTTTTTCTTTCAATGTTCAGATAGAGAATACTATTTTAAACAACATTCAAATGTACTTATTTTATTTAATTTGCTTAATTCTTTAGATATCCTTTGTTGAAGAAATACCACTGCCTATGGGTTAGCCAATCACACAAGACATCTATGTGCAGCCACCAATCAGCAGCTTCTGAGCCTATCTAGATATGCTTTTCAGCAAAGGATATCTAGAGAAGGAAGCAAATTAGATAATAGAAGTAAATTAGAACGTTGTTTAAAATTGCATGCTATTTCTAAATCATGAAAGAAATATTTGGGGTTTCATGTCCCTTTAATTGTGAAAAAAACAAATAAAAATGTGATGATATTAATATTGTAATAGTAACATGCAGGTAGAGTTTTGCGTTACGGCTTTTAACACTGAAAAAATGTAAATTCCAGCGTAATGGCCAGTAACGCATATTACGAGTCGTGTCGGTATTGCTATATTGCATGTGTTTTAGCCTGTAACGCAACATCCATTCCGCACTTAAAAAAATTACGTTTTTGTGTGAGATTTTCATAGCACCGGTATTACAGGTTGTGCGTTGAGGCTAAAATGCTTGCGTTACAGCCTATACCGACATGATCCATATCGCCATCTGAGAGAAGTAGTTATGAGTTTTGCGCAACAAAAATGTTTCACAAAACTCATAACTAAAATGTTACAAAGTACACTAACACCCACATACTACCTATTAACGCCTAAACTGCCACCCTCCCGCATCGCAAACGTTATTTAAAACGTATTAACGCCTAAACTGCCGCCCGCCCACATTGCGACTATTAAATAAACCTAATAACCCCTAATCCGCCGACCCCCGACATCGCTGACACCTTAATAAAGCTATTAACCCCAAATCTGCTGCTCCCCGACATCGCGCCACTATAATAAAGTTATTAACCCCTAAACCTCCGGCCTCCCACATCGCCGCCACTAAATAAACCTATTAACCCCTAAACCGCTGGCTCCCCACATCGCAAAATACTAAATTAAACTATTAACTCCTAAACCTAACACCTCCTAACTTTAAATTACAATATAACTATCTTAAAATAAATAAAAACTTACCTGTGAAATAAAAATAAACCTAGAATTACTATTCTAATAAAATAAAAAATACTACCAATTAAAAAATCTAAATTACAAACTTAAAAAAACCTAACACTACGAAAAAAATTAAAAAATCTAAAATTACAAAAAATAATAAACACTAAATTACGAAAAATAAAAAACACTAAGCTTACAAAAAATTATAAATTAAATGATAAAAAATAAAAACAAATACACCTAATCTAATAGTCCTATAAAAGTAAAAAATTTGAACAGCCAATAGGATTTAAGAAGCTCTTATCCTATAGGCTGATTTGAATTTGAAGAATCAAATCAGCCAATAGGAATACAAGGTACGCCATTTTGAAACGGCTACCTTGCATTCAACTTCAGTGTACGGTGGTGACCGTATGAAGAGGACGCTCTGCGCAGGATGTCTTCGGCTTCCAGGATGGTTCCGTTTCACGCTGCCAGGATGATGATAGAAGATGCCCCCGGGATGGATGAAGATATCGCCACCTGGATGAAGACTTCTCGCCGCCTGGATGGAGATGGATGTCCGGACTTCAGGAACCTTGAGTAGATATTCTGGGGTTAGTGTTAGTTTTTTTTTTCATTTTTTTGGGTGGTTTGTTTTTTAGATTATGGCTTTGGGCTTTTTTAAAAGAGCTGAATGCCCTTAAAGGGCAATGAAAAAGAACTGAATGCCCATTTAAGGGGAATTCCCATACAAATGCCCCTTTAGGGGCAATGGGAAGCTTAGGTTTTTTTAGAGTGAGGTTTTTTATTTTGGGGGGTTGGTTAGGTGGTGGGTTTTTCTGATGGGGGAACTTTGTATTTTTTTACAGGTAAAAGAGCTGTTTAACTTAAGGCAATGCCCTACAAAAGGCCCTTTTAATGGCTATTGGTAGTTTATTGTATGCTAGGGGGTGTTTTTATTTTGGGGGGCTTTTTTATTTTTGTAATTTTAGATTTTTAATTTTTTCCGTAGTGTTAGGTTTTTTAAAATTGGTCATTTAGATTTTTTATTTGGTAGTTTTTTTAATTTTATTAGAATAGTTATGTTTAAACTTAGTTTTTTTTATTTCACAAGTAAGTTTTTATTTATTTTAAGATAGTTATATTGTAATTTTAAGTTAGGGGGTGTTAGGTTTAGGGGTTAATAGTTTATTTAGTGTTTTGCAATGTGGGGGACTGGTGGTTTAGGGGTTAATAGGTTTATTTAGTAGCGGCGGTTTGGGTGGCCGGAGGTTTAGGGGTTAATAGGTTTATTTAGTGGCGGCGATGTGGGAGGCTGGATATTTAGGGGTTAATAACTTTATTATATTGTCAGCGATGTTGGGGAGTGGCGGAATAGGGGTTAATAACTTTATTATAGTGGCAGCGATGTTGGGGAGCGGCAGAATAAGGGTTAATAACTTTATTATAGTGGCGGCGATGTCGGGGAGCAGCAGAATATGGGTTAATAACTTTTATTAGTGTCGGCGATGTTGGGGTGGCAGATTAGGGGTTAATAACTTTATTTAGGTGTCAGCGATGTCGGGGGCGGCGGATTAGGGGTGTTTAGACTTGGGGTTTATGTTAGGGTGTAAGGTTTAAACGTAACTTTTTTCCCCCATAGACATCAATGGGGCTGCGTTACGGAGATTTTTCATTCTGCACTTCAGGTGTTAGTTTTTTTTCTAACACTCTCTCCCCATTGATGTCTATGGGGTAAAGCGTGCACGAGCACGTCAAAGCAGCCCTTGGATTTTGTGCAGTATGGAGCTTAATGCCACCATATCACACGCACAAGGAGGCTTTTCAGTAACTCGTAATGGCAGTGCTATGGAGAGTGAAATAACGCAACTTTTTTGGCGTTAGTTTCACACCCTGTTTAGCGCAAAACTTGTAATCTACCTGTTGGTAATGAAATAATAAGCTAAATTAAAGAACTTAAATATTGAGTGCATTAAATAAACGTGAGAAGTGGATGTTTTTTTATAAAATCTGTGTAAAAAAGAATGTTATTTCCATCCATAATAAATACACTTTTATTTGGTGTTGGATTTTTTTGTGTGCCTGGTATCTGTTAAAGCAACAGTTGCTTGTGTGAAATATAAAGGTGATACCTTAAGTGGTTATGTGTGTATTAAAGAAATATATGTATAATATATATACATTTGATCTTCTGACCTATTCCATAGTACTACCAGATTAGGTGTGCTGTGAATATCACAATTATTTGTGACAAGAGTGCCTGTGTTATTTATGTGAAATTATGGTGCTAATAGTATTTAATACATCTTTTCAAATAAATACATAGGTCATAACAATGTTAATGTAATATACACATCATTTGATGTCATTATATTGAGTGCCAACCATACCAGGATGGTCTACTGTATGAAAAGATTGCTGTCATCTATTGTTTAATAAATAGACTAAGTGGTTATAAATATACATTGAAGTTATTGTTGTCATTCATGCCATAAGGCTTGACACTATTTAGTAAGTGAATCCATTTGCATTCCATTTTCAATAGTGTTTGCTCCATGTTGCCTCCTCTGATGCCTAGAGTAGCTTGTTGTATTACGGCAAATTTCTTCATTGGGTCATTGCTGTTATGTCTATTATAGAAATGTTTTGCGACACTAGTTAAGATTTTGCCCTTTTCCATCTCTTTTTTGTCATTGCGGATGTTTCTGCTGTGTTCCAATATTCATGTTCTTACTTGTCTTGTTGTCATACCCATATAAAACACATTACATGGGCATAGCAGTACATATATTACTCCTGTAGAAGTGAGATGTTAATGGATGCATTTTATTATATTTGTCACAAATTTCTTTTAGTTTCTAGACCTTTGAGCATGTGCTGCATGTACCACACAGAAACATGCCTGGGTGTTGACTGACTCTTCTGGGTTTATGAACATAGTGACTTCTGACCAATGTATCCTTCAGATTTTTTGGCCTTTTGTAGCCAATTGAGACTTTATCACCTATTTTGCTTGCTAGGAGAGGGTCATTTTTTAATAATAATATAGTTGTTATTAATCACATTTATTAGTTCTTTAATTTGGGGATTAAATATGTTTATTAATCTTGTAGTGTTATCAATGTTTCTCAGGCGGGGCTGTAATAGATTCTTCCATTCAATTTTCAATACCTGTGTGTGTGTTCGTTTAATTGATTGATTACTATATCCCCTTTCTCTCAGTCTGTTAGATAAGTTTATGGATTCTTGTTTGAATAATGTGGTACTAGAAGAATTACGCCTTAACCTTATGAATTCTCCTTTTGGGATTGCCTTGAGGGTGCTGGTAGCATGAGCACTGGTATGATGTATGTTGATTTTCTATATATGTTTGTGATGATAGTACCATCTTCATTTTTATTTGTTTGCAAGTCCAAAAAGTTCACTTTTTGTGAGCTGTATTCATACGTTAATTTTAGATTTAAGTTATTAATGTTAAGGGTATTCATTAATTGTTTAAGAATATCCAAAGGACCATCCCAGATAAATAGAACATCATCTATATATCAGATCCACATGGGGATGTATTGTGTGTAGATATCATGATTATCCCCATTCCCACCAGTCAAGAAATAAATTTATAAGGTTTATAACTTTTAAGGGCTCATCCGGATCTTGGAGAATGGGCTTGGCTGTCTTCTGGTTTCTCTGGGTGGTGGTGCTTGCATTTCATCATGATACCTGGGTGGGTGTACGATGGTTGTCCTAAAAAAGACGAGGAAATAGAGGGAGTAGAATTGTTCCTATTATCAATGGCCAGCATTTGTGATCTAGTGTAGGTTCTACGTATGGTACTATTGTCTGAATTAGAACTCTCCATAGATGTGTCAGATTCTGATACCTCAATTTCGTTGTCATTGAATTGAATGAGATTTTGAGGTTTATTGAGAGTATTAGTATGATTATTAAACCTTTTTTGTCATCTATATACTCTTTTATTAAGATAATCGCTTTGATCTCTGTCATATTTTGCTTTTTTATTTTGTATTAATCCATTTTCCAATTTGTCTAACTCTGTTTGGTACAGTTTATATAAATCATTGAATTTATCTGGATTTTCCCAAGTTTTTAGGTTATTACTTTGTGTTTTAGTGATTCTTCTAAGACTGTTATCTCATCTTGGTCTGCTTCAATCAGGATTTGTATTAGTGAGCATGTAGTCAGAACTTTCTCCCACCTATCTATATGTTCTTGTACTTTCAGCTCATATGCTGGAAACATTTTTATCCTTTGTCCTCTAGGTATCATGTTATCTTGTTGGTATCTTTGGAAAATAAAATGTAGATTCCACTACCTTTTAGAGAGAGTTTATATAAGGTTTTATGTGATTGGCAAAGTAAATTATTAATTTGGTTCTCTCCAATGTTGTTAGCTTTGTCATTTGGGACATTAAATATCAAATTAAATTCTTGTAACCTATTTTGCCGTCTAGCCATGAGGTTATTTTGTAAACTAATTTATAGGCAAACAAAGACAAAGACAAAGACAAAGACATTTTGTATCTGAGAAACCTAGATAAACCTAGGTATAATGTATACAACTTCAAAACAATGAAATAGAGAAAAAAGCGTGTGAGTGTACTCCAAAGAAATATGCTTGTGCGCATATAGTGATGGGTTAAAATGATAAAAAGTAACTTTGATATCGTAATTTTTCTCTAACTTATAAAATCTAAATGATATATTCATGTATTTTGCACAATTTTATATTAGCATGATGATAATCGGATTGCAGTGACATCATCATTATCATTATCAAAATTAATTTATGGGTAATGGCTACGCAGTCTTTCTCCCAAATTGGCTTAATACATTTCATTATAACATACTAGAGACCAAGGTATGTGTTCATTACCTCTATTTTTATTGTGGTCACTAATTATTTTGTTTTGACCAATCAGTGATGTTTTTGAGAATTTAAAAATAGGTGGTACCTAGGAGTACAATTTCTATGATTACTGGCTAAACTTGAAACGCGTGAGACTCCATCAGGGTGCCTATATGTTTTTATGAGCAGCACACACCTTATTTAAAAAAAAATTTATTAAAAAAAATCTCTGGTCCTGTAGAATGATAAGAAACCCATGGTACTTTTTGTCCATGGTTACAAAACCATAGGTGCAAGATGTTTTCTGGGAAAATAACAGAAGTGACCAACCTTATCACCAATCAAGTATACCCAATTAAAATAATGGTAAATTTATCTTTTTTTGGTATATGTTTTATAATGGCAAAATAGACACAATTTGCATTAAAGGATATATGCTGATTATAGTTATATAAAAATGTATTATGATTCTCTTTGTTATTCATTATTGCAATTATGCAGGTTATAAGTGACCAATCACATACACATGTCAAATGTGGTCTTAAATTAATGGTAAACTTAAAATTTACATGTTTTAAAATCAGGCCCGGAATCTAAGCACTATTTTACAGGGACTTCGAAAAAAACACTTCTAATAAAGATGCAATGTAACTTACAAAAAAGTGCCATATAGCTAGAGTACCAATTGAAGAACAATGTAAACCATTAGCACACAAAATATGAGTTTTTAAGTTGGCTGCAGAAGCATGGGGGTATTAGAATTGCACAGCTAGAATAAAAACTAAGTAATAGAGCATCTTTATTAAAAGTGATCAATTAAAGTCCCTGTAAAATATCGCTAAGATTCCGGATCTGATTTTAAAACATTTTAAATTTACCTTCACTTTAACATATACTTAGTAGATTACTGTATAAAAGGGGGGTTACATACAATACACTAGGCCAACTGAAAAACTGCTGGACTGACGAGAAGCAACAACTAGAGTAACCAAAGATTACACCCGGCCCAGATGACTTTGAACCTGTCAGATCTCACTGAGTACATTACCCCACACATAACTGCCTTACACAGGATTATTATTGCAATCTAATAAAAACACTATTACCTATTTTTTCTTTGTTTTTATTATTTGGGAGATGTGATTTATAATTCCAAATATCCTAGCTTCATTAAAGGGACACTAAACCATGAAAAAAAGTCATCTTCAATTGCAAGTTTAATATAGTTTACATATATTTGTAATAGGCTTTGTGTTTCCAATTAATACCATTTCTTATAAAATCAACATTAAAAATTGAACAAATTCCAAACCCACCGCCGGCTAGTCTTTTTCAATCTTCAAAATCCGGACCGATAACCCAGGTTATCAAAATGAATGACAAATGCCGCTATGCGCATGCGAGATATTCAGTCCATAGTATACGTCACCATCAAACCAGCAGACCCCCTGTATCGGGTAAGAACTGAGCGCTGCGCTGAGAGAATCTCCCTAACAATAACGAGCATTAGGGTTAGAAATAAGAAGAATTTAAACATTATACTAGGACAACCTATATAATGGATTTAGGAGATAGGATATGCGACTCAAGGAACACAAAGCGCATGCGTCTGGTGACGAGATAGTCACTTAATGATATGCCTAAAATGGGAATCGGATTGGCGATTGTGCTTGGTAGTGCACGGCCCATATTAGAGGGTTGACTGTACTAACGTCATGCTCTAAATATAAATTATAATTTTAAAGTCTTCAGAAAAATCGTTTTACTGAAAAAATAGGTAAGTTATGTTATGTAAACGTTTGTTGTTTGAAAACGATAGTCAGGTTGGGCTGAAAATAATAAAGTTTTGGAATCCTTTAAGTAATAATCTAGATTTCTTGTAGTGTCCAAATACTGTCCACAATGTACCTAAACGTCCTCTTTATTTTTGTGCTATGGAACGGAAAGGAAATGTAATAGAAGATAAAAAATAGATTTAGACCCAAAAACATCAACAGAAACCCATAACAAAATTGCAGATCAAATTGAAGAATCCAAAGAGAGAACCAGCTGTTGAAGAAGAATTTTATTACAAAAACAGAGACTCTGGTTTAAATCAACATGGATTTGGTAATTAGAAAGGAAACTGCAACACTAAAAGGTTTTACATTGAATGGAGACTTAACAAAAAAAGATTCCTCTACTTCCAACCAAAGACATAATCCATTTTACCTACCTCCCAATAGTGGTGGATTAGGGGAAAAGGGGTAAGAAATTGTTTGAGATACACATTTAGTTATTTTGGACAAGACAAAAGTAATGCCGTATGGATAAAACATTTTGGAATTATAATTAATGGCTCTAATATCAGAAACTGGGGAAGGAAAGCAAGCTGAGAAGAGTATCAAATTTACTGCAACGTTGTATTAAAGAAAATCCATTATTAGTAGGAAAATTAGAGGTTTTTTTTACCAAATCACCATCCCAGAAAAGGAATATTTGGATAGTGGTGTTTTTTATAATTCAAATAGATTACAAAACATGGTATATTGACCCACAGGAGAATTAACAACAGGTTTGGATAAATTTTTCCATAGCAACCACTTCTGGATCTACATGAGAACTGATTTGATCATTTGAATGAGACGCAAAGAGGTCAATACAAAATAGTCCCTGAAGGAAAGAGATTATTTGGAATATTAATTTGTCCAATTTCCAAGTCTGATAAATGGCAAGAACCCCAGTCTGCTGCATAATTGGATAAACCCTGTAAGATTTATATGGAAATAAAAATTTTGTTTTCCAGAAAATGGTGAATTTATTCTTTGGTGGTCTCTGATAAGAGTTTTGATTTGGTGTCTCCATGCAATTCATATAATGGACAACAGAAATATGGTCCATGCGCAGAAGCATGGATATGGGAGACTTGTTTTTGATGAAGTGCTTCACTTAGAATTCCTTGCAGTTGATGTGAAGACTTTGATTTGTTTAATTATATTTCCCTGCATCCTATCACGATATCCAGAGCATCGCCAAACATGGCTATTCCATTCCTTGCCTCTTTATTGGAGAGCCACCAAAGGAGGCCTTCCTTTGCATCTATAGAAAGGGAGATGCTGTAAAAGTAAGAGAGTCCTTTGTTGAGTCTTGAAATCTTTCATCTTTGAAGATCTCAATAGTGGTGCTGGTTAGATAGCTTGAATCGAAGATGAAAGAAGACATATAATCCTGGATAAAATTCTGCTTGGGAAGGAATGTTTCATCAAAACTTGAGAGATTTCTTTTTTTAATATTTTTTTAAAATGTTTTAAAGAAAGACTCGGGTTAGAATGTGTAAAGCAGGGGTGGGCAGTCTTTTGCAAGGCAAGGGCTACCTCTAATTTTATTCCAAGTGACATGGTCACCTAACTAAACACCAGTCGCTGGCGGAAAATTGTATTTTTGCCACAAATAGGACCTGTCAGGTGAAAATTGTACTTCTGCCACAAATAGGACCTGCTGGCTGAAAATTTTATTTTTGCCTCAAATAGGACCTGCTGGCTGAATTTTTTTTTTTTTGCCACAAATAATACAGTTTTAAAAATCAGCTGTGCTCTTTACTTAATGTGAGAGCTCTCTCACGCTGGGATTATCAAGCAACCATATCTGTGTACCGTGCCTGCGTATGAATAAGTAGTCTCACAATCAAGATGGCTTGAGTCTAGGGCTAGCGGAGTAGTCAAGCCAGGAACACATGGGAAACCCACAGCTCAGGTACAACGATGACAGTAAACTATTCTAAGCCAATCATAGACAGACTCATTCTACAAAGTAATTTTATTGGCTAACCGCCATGTCAGGTTGATTAGTGGCAGGTCCTGTTGGCTGCTCTCCATCCACTACTAACTGAAGACTACTGCAAATAGTTGGGACAGTGACAGCGGCAGGCTCTGTACTGTCTTACACAGCAACCAGAGACTGGTATAGCAGCAACAGAACTGACCTGCACAATTTGGTGACAGCAAATTCTGGAGACAGAAAGCTGCAGAAACTAGCACAGTATATCTAATATTAGTGTGTCAGAGAAAGTATCAGAGAGAAGCATCAAAGCCTGGTACAGAGTAAGTAAAAGAACCTGAGGGGGAGTAACAGACCCTGGGAAAAAATACATCACCAGACCATTGATCCAGCAGAGCCTGGTGACAAGTAACGGAGGGCAGAACTAGAAAGAAGTAGCAGAATATCAGACAGAGCAGGATCTGGAACTGCCAAAACCAGTGGCCTGGCACATGAAGAGATTGTGCTATGGACTGACCGCTTGGACTGACCACTTTTGAGACAAAAAGTATGAGAGTTTGGGACAGGCAGTAACCAAAGCTGTAGCAGTGAGTTCAGCTACAGCCACCTTGCGCATGCTGAAGTACACATACCGCCGTCATAGATTCATAGCCGATTTCAAAAGTCTGCATAACAGAAACATTTCTCATATATCTACGGTGGTGAGGCTCTTCACTCTAGATGTGTGAGAAATGTTTCTCTTATTATTATTGCAGACTTTGTGGTCACTTCAAAATTCCGCGATCTACCTTTTGCCCACCCCTGGTGTAGAGTCTATTTGAAAACCCAGGAAGTTTAAATTCTAAGAGGGAAACAAAACAGACTTCTCTTTGTTGATAAGAAGTTCTAGGTTTTGTAAAATGTGGATTGTTAGATGAAATTGTGAAAGGACGATAGAGTGATCTTGATTTTTATTTAAGATATATTCCAGATAGAAAATAAGACAAATCAATCTTAATCTGAGTCAAGCCATAACAGGTGTGAGGATTTTTGAAAAAAGCCAAGGAGCTGCATTTAAACCAAAGGGGAGACTTCCACAAAATGTTGTTCCAGAAAAAAATGAGACATTTTCTGTGATATTGATGGACAGGGATAGTCAGGTAAGATCCAATCTCACTAACCAATCCTTGTCTAAAAGTCAATGCCTGAGAAGATAGATGCCCTCTATCTCCAGTCTCAAATGTTGATAAGAAATATATACATGTATTAATACATTTTATATATATATACAGTATATATATATATATATATATATATATATATATATATATATATATATATATATATATATAAATATATTCACAGTGTTATTTATTTTCAATTTTCCTTACAGTTACAGTTTTGTTAAAAAAGGTGCTGGTACTTGATTATTGATTGATATATTGTGCTCAGAGTCTATCTGCTAGATTAAGAGTTTTGCCTTATGAGCGGCTCGGTGCTAACTTGCAAGTTATTTCCACCGCTCACCTCCCTATAGCGCTGCTATTACAGGTTTTTATAAACCCGGCGATAGCAGGCAATAAGTGAGCGTTGATCAAAATTGAGCTCCATACCGCATTCCAATACCAGCGCTGCTTTGAGCTGTTTTTACGTGCTCGTGCACGATTTCCCCATAGACATCAATGGGGAGAGCCGGCTGGAAAAAAGCCCAACACCTGCACTAAAGGAGTGTAAAGCTCCGTAACGCAGCCTCATTGATTTCTATGGGGAAAGAAAAGTTATGTTTTCACCTAACACCCTAAAATAAACCCTGAGTCTAAACACACCTAATCTGCCGCCCCCGACATCGCCGACACCTACATTACACTTATTAACCCCTAATCTGCCGCCCCCGCCACAGCCGCCACCTACCTACACTTGTTAACCCCTAATCTGCCACCCCCAATGTCGCCGGCACCTACATTACAGTTATTAACCCCTAATCTGCCGCCCCAACATCACCGACACCTAT
Source organism: Bombina bombina (assembly GCF_027579735.1). Lineage (NCBI taxonomy): Eukaryota > Metazoa > Chordata > Amphibia > Anura > Bombinatoridae > Bombina > Bombina bombina. The sequence continues at coordinate 707,943,407 of NC_069500.1, read as the reverse complement.
ATTACACTTATTAACCCCTAATCTGCTGCCCCTAACATCGCCACCACCTATCTACATTTATTAACACCTAATCTGCCGCCCCCAATGTCCCCGCCACCTACATTACAGTTATTAACCCCTAATCTGCCACCCCGTCATCGCCGCCACCTACCTACAATTATTAACCCCTAATCTTCCGCCCCAACGTCACTGCCACTATACTAAAGCTATTAACCCCTAACCCTAAGTCTAACCCTAACCCTAACACCCACTAACTTTAATGTAATTAAAATAAATCTAAATAAAGTTATTAATAACTAAATAATTCCTATTTAAAACTAAATACTTACCTGTAAAATAAACCATAAGTTAGCTACAATATAACTAATAGTTACATTGTAGCTATCTTAGGTTTTATTTTTATTTCACAGCTAAGTTTGTATTTATTTTAACTAGGTAGACTAGTTCCTAAATAGTTATTAACTATTTACTAGCTACCTAGCTAAAATAAATACAGATTTACCTGTAAAATAAAACCTAACCTGAGTTACACTAAAACCTAACCTTACACTACAATTAAATAAATTACATTAATTAAATACAATTAACTGAATTACAAAAAAACAAAGCACTAAATTACACAAAATAAAAAAGAAATTATAAAATATTTTAACTAATTACACCTAATCTAATAGCCCTATCAAAATAAAAAAGCCCCCCAAAATAAAAAAAAACCCTAGCCTACAATAAACTACCAATGGCCCTTAAAAGGGCCTTTTGCAGGGCATTGCCCCAAAGAAATCAGCTCTTTTACCTGAAAAAAACATAATACAAACAACCTCCCAACAGTAATACCCACCCCACATACAACCAAACCCCCCAAATAAAAACCTATCTAAATAAACCTAAGCTCCCCATTGCCCGAAAAAAGGTAATTTAGCTCTTTTTCGGTGCCCAAACCCTAAGCTAAAAATAAAATCCACCCAATAAACCCATAAAAAAACCTAACACTAACCCCCAAAGATCCACTTACAGTTTTTGAAGACCCAACATCCATCCTCAACGAAGTGGCAGAAGTCCTCAGCGAAGCCAGCAGAAGTCTTCATCCAAGCGGTCCGAAGTCTTCATCCAAGCCGGCAGAAGTCTACATCCAAGCGGGCCGAAGTCTTCATCCAAGCTAGCAGAAGTCTTCATTCAGATGGCATCTTCTATTTTCATCCATCCGGGGCGGAGCGGCTCCATCTTCAAGACATCCAGCGTGGAGCATCCTCTTCTTCTGATTGCTCTTCTCGAATGAAGGTTCCTTTAAGTGACGTCATCCAAGATGGAATTAAAGGTGAAAAAATCCTATTGGCTGATGCAATCAGCCAATAGGATTGAGCTTCAATCCTATTGGCTGATCAAATCAGCCAATAGGATTGAGCTAGCATTCTATTGGCTATTGGAACAGCCAATAGAATGCAAGTTCAATCCTATTGGCAGATTGCATCAGCCAGTTGGATTTTTTCACCTTTAATTCCGATTGGCTGATAGAATTCTATCAGCCAATCGGAATTCAAGGGACACCATCTTGGATGATGTCACTTAAAGGAACCTTCATTCGAGAAGCACCGTCGGAAGAAGAGGATGCTCCACGCCGGGTGTCTTGAATATGGAGCCGCTCCGCGCTGGATGGATGAAGATAGAAGATTCCGTCTGGATGAAGACTTCTGCCGGCTTGGATGAAGACTTCGGCCCGCTTGGATGAAGACTTCTGCCGGCTTGGATGAAGACTTCTGCCGGCTTGGATGAAGACTTCGGCCCGCTTGGATGAAGACTTCTGCCGGCTTGGATGAAGACTTCTGCCGGCTTGGATGAAGACTTCTGCCGGCTTCGCTGAGGACTTCTGCCACTTCATTGAGGATGGATGTTGGGTCTTCAAAAACTGTAAGTGGATCTTCGGGGGTTAGTGTTAGTTTTTTTAAGGGTTTATTAGGTGGGTTTTATTTTTAGCTTAGGGTTTGGGCACCGACAAAAGAGCTAAATGCCCTTTTTAAGGGCAATGCCCATCCAAATGCCCTTTTCAGGGCAATGGGAAGCTTAGGTTTATTTAGATAGGTTTTTATTTGGGGGATTTGGTTGTGTGGGTGGTGGGTTTTACTATTGGGGGGATGTTTGCATTATTTTTTTACAGGTAAAAGAGCTGATTTCTTTGGGGCAATGCCCCGCAAAAGGCCCTTTTAAGGGCTATTGGTAGTTTAGTTTAGGCTAGGTTTTTTTTATTTTGGTGGGTCTTTTTTATTTTGATGGGGCTATTAGATTAGGTGCAATTAATTCAAATATTTGATAATTTCTTTTTTATTTTGTGTAATTTAGTGCTTTGTTTTTTTTGTAATTTAGTTAATTGTATTTAATTAATGTAATTTATTTAATTGTAGTGTAAGGTTAGGTTTTAGTGTAACTCAGGATAGGTTTTATTTTACAAGTAACTTTGTACTTATTTTAACCAGGTAGTTAGTTAATAGTTAATAACTATTTACTAACTAGTGTACCTAGTTAAAATAAATACAAACTTACCTGTGAAATAAAAATAAAACCTAAGATAGATACAATGTAACTATTAGTTATATTGTAGCTAGCTTAGGGTTTATTTTACAGGTAAGTATTTCGTTTTGGCAAAACGAAATGGATGGCGCTGGTCTTGGTGTGTAGTTAATTTCTAATAATAGATAGAAATGGACTTGATGTGCAAGTTAAATCCGACAAAATAATGTGCAGTATACTCACTCCTTTAGTAATGTGAGTTCAGCTTCTAAGGTGTGTCTTTCTTCAAAAGATAGGAAGGTAAATTTCAAAGGTGATATCAGCTGGGCTGGAAATGGATTAAAACCCCCATCAGCAGTAAGGTAATAACTTTTGTTATAAATCAAGTAGTAACTTACTTATCCAATATAGTAAGTCCGGCTCATCACAGGAAAGAATGATTAACATTCACAGAGATACTGCTCTTGAAAAAGACGCTTGAGCGTTGAAACGCACAGAGCTAAAATAAATATTTTTATCTTTTATATTGGGAATCATTCTTTCCTGTGACGAGCCGGACTTACTATATTGGATAAGTAAGTTACTACTTGATTTATAACAAAAGTTATTAGCTTACTGCTGATGGGGTTTTTAATCCATTTCCAGCCCAGCTGATATCACCTTTGAAATTTACCTTCCTATCTTTTTGAGAAAGACACACCTTAGAAGCTGAACTCACATTACTAAAGGAGTGAGTATATGTAATGTGTACTGTGCCTTTAAGACATTTATCCCATAATCCTATAAAGTCTAGGTGCTCCCAGAATACATTGCTTGGTATTCTGGTCACACCCTTGTATCAGCCTGTCTTACACTGCTACTGAACTCAGCTGTTTCCTTCCCCCTTCTACTAAGGGATTAACTTCAGCTGGATATCTCCTGCAGTATCTGCCTACCTGGTTGCTCAGTGTTTTCTGACAACACTCTCCCTGCTTCCTGTGCAGTTACCTCGGCTACTACTACGCTCTATCTCCAGACCTGACAGCCTCACAGAACACCGGGTGACGTCACCTTCAGCTGCTTCCGGTCTCAACCGATCTCAGACTGCATCCTCCATTCTCCTCGTGAGTACAGCGTTTGTGCTGAGACTGCATTGTGATATATTTTTGCTATAATTTGCAGAGTCTTACTTGTATATACATTTACTGCGCAATTAACACACGAATCACCAATGTCATATAAATCTATGTTAACTAGTTTATATATATCTTGTCATACTTGTACTGAGTACTAAAGTTTACTTTGTTGCTTAAAGGAATGGCAATATATAAGCTTTGTATCAATATTAAACCCTTACTCACATCCCCTTATGTTAAGTCATAATATAAGGGGTAATACGTAAGGAACACACATATATATATATATATATATATATATATATATATATATATATATATATATCAGCAATGCTAAATGTTCAAACTTTATTTACAGAAATTCAAGAAATAAGGAGACTTTACTATAACTTTTGTTCATTCAATCATAAGTGTTATTTGGGTCATTACAGGAAATACCAAGCCTCTAAAAAAGATTGATGGATCCCCAGGAGTTATATAATCAAGTACTAACTTTAGGACAAAGAGTAGATCAGCTTAGTGAAGGGCTGAGAGAATTGCAAATTGAGAATCAAACACTTAAGGGAATAATTGCTGAAGGTTTGAATAAAATGCAACCTCACTCTGAAACAATTCCAGAGCCTCCTGTCAGTCCTCCTGATATATTCTCAGGGAATAGACAGCAATACAGACAGTTTTTTAACTCTTGCACACTTTTCTTTTCCTTGAAACCTAAAACATTTAAAAATGAAAGAACTAAGGTTTTAACAATTATTTCTTACTTAAGAGGAGAGCCCAGAGCATGGGCAGACAGTTTATATGAACAGAATGATATTATACTAAATTCTTCAAATGAATTCTTTAAAGCCTTATCTACTCTGTATGAGGATCCACACAGACAGCTCACTGCAGACACAAAATTGAGAGCATTAAAACAAAACAAGAGAGCTGTAGAAGACTATATATCTGAATTTAAGATTTGGCAAAAAGATTCAGAATGGAATCTTATATCATTAAGAAATCAGTTCAGACTGGGACTTTCTGAGCTCATTAAAGATGAACTAGCCAGAAAGGATATCCCAGAAGATTTGGAGCAGCTGATGCACTTAGCTATTAAAATAGACCATAGGATAAGAGAAAGGAAAAGAGAAAGGTACACTGTAGATAATCCAACCAGACATAGAGATGCACACACAAACCCCACTCCAGGAAGGCTATGTGACGAGCCTATGGATATAGGGGTAATAAGGGGCCCTCTATCATTTGAAGAAAAGCAAAGAAGAAAAGAAAACCATCTATGCCTGTACTGCGCTTCCAAGGAGCATGAAGTCTCAAGTTGTCCTATCCTTAAAAAACCTAAGAAAGGTAAGGGACATGACACAACATTGATTTTCTCTTTTCCTAATGAAAAATTTACTTATACAAAATTTCCTATTTTTCTACAGTGGGAACACCATCAGCATCCGCTTGACCCTGTTATTGACTCGGGAGCATTCATGTCATATATTGATTCTGATATAGTTAAGATTAATAAAATACCCTTAATTAAAAAAACCATACCTGTGTCAGTACGTTTAATTGATGGCAATCAACTAGAATCAGGTCCCATAACACATGAGACAATACCTTTACTTATGATATCTAATGACCATAAAGAATATATTTCTTTTGATGTTTTAACATCTCCTATTTTCCCAGTGGTTTTGGGATTACAATGGTTGAGATTGCATCAACCTACCATTAACTGGCAAACAAGTACTGTCACATTTAATTCTGAATACTGTGAAAACACTTGTAACCAGAATTTTACAATCATGACGGTGGACATGACGGAACATCCTATACCACCTGAATACACTGATTTTGAGCTTGTTTTTAGTAAAAAGGAGGCAAAAAATTTACCTCCCAATCGATCTTATGACTGTCCAATAGATTTGATACCAGGTTCTGACATACCTTATGGTCATATTTTCCCCCTTTCAGAACCTGAGTTATTGGAACTAAAAACATATCTGACAGATAATTTGCGTAAAGGGTTTATACGTCCCTCAACTTCACCTGCAGGAGCAGGGATGTTCTTTGTACGTAATAAAGATCAAAGTTTAAGACCTATAATAGACTATAGGGAACTTAATAAAAGAACAGTCAAAAATAGATACCCCTTGCCCCTGATACCTGAACTGATTGAAAGGTTGAAGGGAGCAACTATCTATACTAAGTTAGATCTAAGAGGGGCGTACAACCTTATTCGCATGAGACCAGGAGATGAGTGGCTCACTGCTTTTAGAACGCGATACGGGTTGTATGAATATACTGTGATGCCCATTGGGCTATGTAATGCTCCCGCAACCTTTCAGAGATTTATCAATGATATTTTTAGAGATCTTTTGGATATCTGCATTGTGATCTATTTAGATGATATTTTAATTTATTCATCAAACCTACAGGAACATGTAATGCATGTAAGGAAAGTTCTTTCCAGATTACAAGCTCACCATCTCTATGTCAAACTTGAAAAATGTATCTTCCATAGCCAGGATATAACCTTCCTAGGTTACCATATAACACCAGATGGTATATCCATGGATAATGGAAAAGTACAGGTTATCCAAGACTGGCCAACACCTAAAACCAAGAAAGATGTTCAAAAATTTCTCGGTTTCTCAAATTTCTATAGGAAATTTATTAAAAACTTTGCTTCAATATCCAAACCTTTAACATCGTTAACTAAGAGTACTATACCTTTCCTTTGGACACAAAAAGCTGATCAAGCTTTTCAAACATTAAAAAACAGTTTCACCACAGCACCTATACTGCAATACCCTAATCCAAAATATCACTATATTCTAGAAATAGATGCTTCTGAATATGCAATTGGTGCAATTTTATCTCAACAAGAAACTAGCTCAGCTCCTATACACCCTGTGGCATATTATTCTAGGGTGTTAACTTCATCAGAACTTAACTACCATAGAGGAGAAAAAGAATTGTTAGCCATGAAGTCAGCTCTAGAACAATGGAGACATCTTTTGGAGGGTACAGAACATCCTATACAAATCTTTACAGACCACAGAAACCTCCAATACTTAAAGACACATAAGACATTGACAGCACGGCAGGTGCGTTGGAGTTTATTTTTCTCTCGCTTTTCGTATATACTCACGTATAGACCTGCAAGTAAAAATAGAAAAGCTGACATTCTATCGAGACTTATGGAAAAACCTCAGATCAAACCTTCATTTGGTTCCGTGATACCAAGAGAATGTTTTACCCCTTGCCTTGGAATAACCATTCCAGCAGAATTACAACTCAAAAGCGAACAGCTTCTTGATGTAACCTATCCAAAGGAAAATTTAATTAGAAAAAATGATGGTTTATACTACAACGGAGATAACATATACGTTCCTCCACAGAAAAGACAAACTATCCTACAAACCTTTCATGACTCACAGTTATCAGGTCACCCGGGTATACAACATACTTATGATTTGATTAAACGCAATTATTGGTGGCCTAAAATGAGGAATGATGTACAAGAATATGTCTCTCTTTGTGAAACGTGTTCCACATGTAAAATTAATAGGCAAAAACCTTATGGACAGCTACTTTCTTTGCCCATCCCAGAAAGGCCATGGACGCATATAGCAGCTGATTTTATTGTGGATCTACCACCATCTAAATCTTTCAATACCATCTTAGTAGTGGTAGATCTTTTCTCCAAGATGTGCCATTTTATTCCGTACCACAAGTTACCAACTTCTTTGGAAACTGCATCTTTATTCATTCAGAATGTTTTCAAATTACATGGGTTACCTCTGTCTATAACAACTGACAGAGGAACCCAATTTACCTCAAACTTATGGAAGGATCTTTGTAGAACATTAAACATTACTAGACGCTTGAGTACCTCCTTCCATCCACAGACAAATGGCCAATCTGAGCGCACAAATCAATGGTTAGAAGAGTATCTAAGATGTTTTTCCACTCAACAACAAGATAATTTGGCAGATCTACTGCCATTGGCAGAATTTGCTCACAATAATTCCTTGAACTCTTCAACCAAAAGTACCCCTTTTTTTACCAACTTTGGGTTTCATCCCACTTTCAATTATCTTGAGCAAAGAGAAAATAGTTTCCCAGTCGTTAATGACTTGGTTAATACTATTGCTGAAACCTTCACTATAACTGCAAATCACATACAGGCATCAAAAGACAGACAGAAAAAGTTTTATGATTTGCGGCGCCAACCGTCACCCGAGTACAAACCAGGAGATCTGGTATGGTTGTCCACAAAGCGCCTACGTTTGACTGTTTCCTTGAAAAAATTTAATAGGTTCTTCATAGGACCTTTCCCTGTGCAAAAAGTGATCAATCAAAATGCTGTAACTTTGGAGCTGCCTAGTCACTATAAAATACACCCCACTTTTCATGTGTCCCTCTTGAAACCGTACAAATCATTACGAACAGTGGTGGATCAGTTGCCTGTGGTACCTCCCATTGAGCCAGAACGTGAATTTGAAGTACAGAGTATCCTGGATTCCCGAAAGGTGTCTGGGAGATTACAATATCTAATTCGTTGGAAGGGATACACCTCTGATGACGATTCTTGGGAGCCGGCTTCGAATTTATCTGCTCCACGTTTGGTTTCCTTATTTCATCGGCGGAATCCTGAACGTCCTCATCCATGAACCCCAGTGGTGTTCATCTTTGGAGGGGTGATCTGTAATGTGTACTGTGCCTTTAAGACATTTATCCCATAATCCTATAAAGTCTAGGTGCTCCCAGAATACATTGCTTGGTATTCTGGTCACACCCTTGTATCAGCCTGTCTTACACTGCTACTGAACTCAGCTGTTTCCTTCCCCCTTCTACTAAGGGATTAACTTCAGCTGGATATCTCCTGCAGTATCTGCCTACCTGGTTGCTCAGTGTTTTCTGACAACACTCTCCCTGCTTCCTGTGCAGTTACCTCTGCTACTACTACGCTCTATCTCCAGACCTGACAGTCTCACAGAACACCGGGTGACGTCACCTTCAGCTGCTTCCGGTCTCAACCGATCTCAGACTGCATCCTCCATTCTCCTCGTGAGTACAGCGTTTGTGCTGAGACTGCATTGTGATATATTTTTGCTATAATTTGCAGAGTCTTACTTGTATATACATTTACTGCGCAATTAACACACGAATCACCAATGTCATATAAATCTATGTTAACTAGTTTATATATATCTTGTCATACTTGTACTGAGTACTAAAGTTTACTTTGTTGCTTAAAGGAATGGCAATATATAAGCTTTGTATCAATATTAAACCCTTACTCACATCCCCTTATGTTAAGTCATAATATAAGGGGTAATACGTAAGGAACACACACACACACATATATATATATATATATATATATATACATATATATATATATATATATATATATATATATACACAGGATATATATATATATATATATATATATATATACACAGGGAGTGCAGAATTATTAGGCAAATGAGTATTTTGACCACATCATCCTCTTTATGCATGTTGTCTTACTCCAAGCTGTATAGGCTCGAAAGCCTACTACCAATTAAGCATATTAGGTGATGTGCATCTCTGTAATGAGAAGGGGTGTGGTCTAATGACATCAACACCCTATATCAGGTGTGCATAATTATTAGGCAACTTCCTTTCCTTTGGCAAAATGGGTCAAAAGAAGGACTTGACAGGCTCAGAAAAGTCAAAAATAGTGAGATATCTTGCAGAGGGATGCAGCACTCTTAAAATTGCAAAGCTTCTGAAGCCTGATCATCGAACAATCAAGCGTTTCATTCAAAATAGTCAACAGGGTCACAAGAAGCGTGTGGAAAAACCAAGGTGCAAAATAACTGCCCATGAACTGAGAAAAGTCAAGCGTGCAGCTGCCAAGATACCACTTGCCACCAGTTTGGCCATATTTCAGAGCTGCAACATCACTGGAGTGCCCAAAAGCACAAGGTGTGCAATACTCAGAGACATGGCCAAGGTAAGAAAGGCTGAAAGACGACCACCACTGAACAAGACACACAAGCTGAAACGTCAAGACTGGGCCAAGAAATATCTCAAGACTGATTTTTCTAAGGTTTTATGGACTGATGAAATGAGAGTGAGTCTTGATGGGCCAGATGGATGGGCCCGTGGCTGGATTGGTAAAGGGCAGAGAGCTCCAGTCCGACTCAGACGCCAGCAAGGTGGAGTACTGGTTTGGGCTGGTATCATCAAAGATGAGCTTGTGGGGCCTTTTCGGGTTGAGGATGGAGTCAAGCTCAACTCCCAGTCCTACTGCCAGTTTCTGGAAGACACCTTCTTCAAGCAGTGGTACAGGAAGAAGTCTGCATCCTTCAAGAAAAACATGATTTTCATGCAGGACAATGCTCCATCACACGCGTCCAAGTACTCCACAGCGTGGCTGGCAAGAAAGGGTATAAAAGAAGAAAATCTAATGACATGGCCTCCTTGTTCACCTGATCTGAACCCCATTGAGAACCTGTGGTCCATCATCAAATGTGAGATTTACAAGGAGGGAAAACAGTACACCTCTCTGAACAGTGTCTGGGAGGCTGTGGTTGCTGCTGCACGCAGTGTTGATGGTAAACAGATCAAAACACTGACAGAATCCATGGATGGCAGGCTTTTGAGTGTCCTTGCAAGGAAAGGTGGCTATATTGGTCACTAATTTGTTTTTGAATGTCAGAAATGTATATTTGTGAATGTTGAGATGTTATATTGGTTTCACTTGTAAAAATAAATAATTGAAATGGGTATATATTTGTTTTTTGTTAAGATGCCTAATAATTATGCACAGTAATAGTCACCTGCACACACAGATATCCCCCTAAAATAGCTAAAACTAAAAACAAACTAAAAACTACTTCCAAAACTATTCAGCTTTGATATTAATGAGTTTTTTGGGTTCATTGAGAACATGGTTGTTGTTCAATAATAAAGTTAATCCTCAAAAATACAACTTGCCTAATAATTCTGCACTCCCTGTATATATATATATATATATATATATATATATATATATATATATATATATATATATATATATATCAGCAATGCTAAATGTTCAAACTTTATTTACAGAAATTCAAGAAATAAGGAGACTTTACTATAACTTTTGTTCATTCAATCATAAGTGTTATTTGGGTCATTACAGTATACTGCACATTATTTTGTCGGATTTAACTTGCACATCAAGTCCATTTCTATCTATTATTATAAATTAACTACACACCAAGACCAGCGCCATCCATTTCGTTTTGCCTATTGTTTGTACAGTCCCTGGGGAGAGACTGAAGGAAGGCAGCGGTCATCTGTATATCATTCTAATAAGGAGAGTATTGTTTTTTAGCACATTGTGTTGAGCATATTTGTTTTGTTAACATCTGACTTGTTTGCCACACACATATTTTCTGTACACTCAAAGTATTTCGTTTTAAATAGGAATTATTTAGTTATTCATAGTAGGTTTTATTTAGATTTATTTCAATTACATTAAAGTTAGAGGTGTTAGGGTTAGACTTAGGGTTAGGTTTAGGGGTTAATAACTTTAGTATAGGGCGGCGATTTTGGGGGCAGCAGATTAGGGGTTAATAACAGTAATGTAGGTTGCAGCGATGTTAGGGACAGCAGATTAGGGGTTAATAATATTTAACTAGTGTTTGCGATGCGGGAGTACAGCGGTTTAGGGGTTAATATGTTTATTATAGTGGTGGCGATGTCCAGAGTGGCAGATTAGGGGTTAATAATTTTATTTTAGTGTTTGCGATGCGGGAGGGCCTCGGTTTAGGGGTTAATAGGTAGTTTATGGGTGTTAGTGTACTTTTTAGCACTTTAGTTATGAGTTTTATGTTACGGCTTTGAAGCATAAAAGCCATAACTACTGACTTTCAGTTTACGGTATGGATCTTGACGGTATAGGCTGTACCGCTCACTTTTTGGCCTCCCAGGCAAACTTGTAATACCGGTGCAAAGGAAGTCCCATTGAAAAAGGACTTTTGGAAAGCTGCGGTAGTTACGTTGCGTTACGGCCAAGAAAGTGTGCGGTGCAGCTAAACCTGCAAGACTCGTAATACCAGCGGTAGTGAAAAAGAGCCTTAACGCTGCTTTTTCACTCATACCGCAAAACTTGTAATCTAGCCATTTGATTCTTATACAACAAAGTTTTGAATATCTATCCCTAAGAGCTCAGGGACTGGTATGATAATATTTTTCTTGTCAGGATAATATATTTTACTTATCATAGCTAAATTGTGTAACAGTTAATCCAAAATTCAAATGTTAGATTGCAAATTACTCACAAAGACCGCTGCTCCATAACCTGTCCGCCTGCTCTGAGCAGGTGGACAGACATCGCCGGAAATCAACCCAATCGAGTACGATCGGGTTGATTGACACCTCCCTGCTGGCGGCTGATTGGCCACGAGTCTGCAGGGGGCAGCGTTGCACCAGCAGCTCTTGTGAGCTGCTGGTGCAATGCTGAATATGGCGAGCGTATTGTACTGTACTTTTATCTTTGTACCCATGGACAGCGCTGCGGAATCTGTTGGTGCTTTATAAATAAATAATAATAATAATAGGTTTATTTATTAGTTGCGATGTAGGGAGGCGGCGGTTTAGGAGTTAATAGGTTTATTTAGTGTCGATGATATCGGGGAGTGGCGGATTCAGGGTTAATCCCTTTATTTTGGTGTTGGCGATGTCAGGAGGCTGATTAGGGGTTAATAATTTTATTTAGTGTCGGCGGACTAGGGGTGTTTAGACTAGGGGTTTATGTTAGGATGTTAGGTTTAAATGTAATTTTCTTTTCCCTATAGATATCAATGGGGTTGCGTTATAGCGATCGCCATTCCGTGATCACAGGTGTTAGATTTTTTCTAACACTCTCTCCCCATTGATGTCTATGGGGGAAAGCGTGCACGAGCACGTAAACTAAGCTCTTGGCTTTTGTGCGGTATGGAGCTTAACTCATCATAACGCACAGCACAAGGAGGTTTTTCAGTAACTCGTAATGGCAGCGCTATGAAAAGTGCGATACCGCTCATTTTATTGTGTTCTTTACGCACCCGGTATAGCGCAAAACTCGTAATCTCTGTGAAAATGAATAATAACAGATAAAACAAACAATACTGATTAAGACATCTTCCAAGCATGTGCTAAACGTGTACTATATATTCAGATCACATTTATATATCAAAGAAAGCCACAACTGAGTGATACTTTATACTTGTTATGTAGAAGGTTGACTATGTCATAATAGAGTACCAACTGAGCCTTTAGTTGATAGTGTAGTTTCTCAAGTGTAAATGTAGAGCATACTTGTGAGTGCCATTCTGATATAGAAGGGATTGTATTTTTTTGCCATGTCTAGGTATTACCTGCTTGGTACTGTTTAAGAGAATAAGCAAAGTGCAATTGTGAGATTTAGAGAGTTTGGGGATAGGACTGCTTGCAAAGAAGACTCAACACCAGGGACCAAACTAGGTGATAAGATTGGACAGGACCACCATATGTGTATAAAGTTGTGTGTGTGAACACTTTTAATAAGCAGTATAAAATGAGGAAAAAAGAGTCAGCATTTAAGGCAGGAATGGTAAAGTGTGTGTGTGCGTGTTGTGCGTGTGCGTGCTTGTGTGTGTTTGTAAATGTGCTTGTGTGTGTGTGTGAGCATGCTTGTGTGTGCTTGTGTGTGTGTGAGCGTGCTTGTGTGTGTGTTTGTGTGTGAGTGTGCTTGCGTGTGTGAGCATGCTTGTGTGTGCATGTGATCGTGTTTGTGAGCGTGCTTGTGTGTGCGTGTGAGTGTGCTTGTGTGTGCATGTGAGCATGTTTGTGTGTGTGTGAGTGTGGTTGTGTGTGCATGTGAGCGTGCTTGTGTGTGCGTATGAGTGTGTGAGCATGCTTGTGTGTGCGTGTGAGCGTCTTTGTGTATGTGTGTGAGCATGCTTGTGTGTGCATGTGAACGTGTTTGTGTATGTGTGTGAGCGTGCGTGTGTGTGTGAGCATGCTTGTGTGTGTGTGAGAGCGTGTCTGTGTATAAGGGAACAACAATGGTCTGAGTATGGAACACAACTGCAGAACCTATGTATAAATATTGGTATGTCTCACCTAGCTGTGTGAATCCCCTAGGAATCCAGTAGGTTGTACTTGATGTTGAAAAGAAGACATTAGGTATTTGGACTTATTTTTCTTGTTTTTGGTCAGGAGTGAGCAATCCTGAACATTGTGGGAGGAACTTGCGCAGTACATACAAAGGTTTTTAAGCCTTCTGCGTTGTTTTTCTTCAAGAGAAAGTGGTCCTCTCAGGAACCCTATTTCCATAGGTTCTACTTGAATTTTTGAAGGTGAGGTAGTACTGGTGTTTGTGGTAACATAAGTGGTCTTTGGCTTGGAGTCACTGGCGTACTTCTCCGCTTTCCTCTCACGTAAGCGATGATCTATTTGTATAGCCATCTTCATGAAGAGTTCCAGGGTCTTCGGTAATTCAATTCGGGCAAACTCATCTTTTAATTGCTCAGAAAGACCCAAACGGAATTGGTTTCTGAGAGCAACAGGAGTCCAGAGGGAATCCGTGGTGAACTGTTTAAAGTCCGTGACATACTCCTCCACGGGTCTCTTTCCTTGTCTGAGATTTCTCAAGGAGGTTTCAGCAGTGAGCTGTACGTCAGTATCCTGGAACATCTCATCCATGGCGGCAAAGAAATCCTCCAATGAGGCTAGAATTGGATCCTGGGTCTCAAGGAACTTGTCTGCCCAGTTTCTGGGGTCCCCCCTGAGGAATGAGATGGTTGTCAAGACTTTCACTCTCTCAGTGGGGTAAGTCCTAGGTCTCATAGAAAAGAGCAGGCAGCAGGCATTTTTGAACTGCCTATAGGCTTTGCGGTTTCCAGAGAAAAGATCTGGTAGAGATATTTGAGGTTCAATTATGGCTTCATTTTGATTTGATTTAACAGCTATTGATTCTTTTATTATATTTCTTAAAGCTGCATTTTCAATTTGAAGATCATGCAAGCCCTGAGCTAGCTGATCAACCTTCTGTGTTAAGTTATACACAATCTGGCGAAGGTCTGCTGGTTCCATGATAATTTTGGGCTTAGTATTATATAAGGGAACAACAATGGTCTGAGTATGGAACACAACTGCAGAACCTACGTATAAATATTGGTATGTCTCACCTAGCTGTGTGAATCCCCTATGAGATGGAGGGATTCTTCCAGACAAGTGATTTTACTCAGGCTAGGTGAGTTAGTGAGAAAAACTCACAGAGAAGGAGACTGAAGGGGTTAAGGAGGGCGGTAGCTCTTGCAGCAGGAATCTCAATAGTAACTATAGACAAGGCCAGGACTCCTAAACAGCGAAGCAAAGTTTTAACCAGGTAACTGAGCAGTTGCAGCAGAAAACACACTTAAGTAGATAGGCAGAGTTCATGCACAGTTTAGTTAGTGTAAGTCAAATCCTGCATATGTAAAAGTTATAACATCAGAGAGGAGATACGGTTTGTATATAGAATGAGTACCTGGATGAGTCTGGGAGCGGCAGAGACTGGTGTGTAGCTCCGGTGCTGCTGAGACTGAGTTGCGTCTGCTGTCCGTGAGGAGGATGTGACGTCACGCTGCAGCGGAGTCAATGCGGAGACTTGACAGGCAGTTTGAGAGAGAAATTGGAGAACACAGGAGCTGCAGATTGTGGGAGTCTGACAGGTAGCTTGTGAGTGAGTTTACAAACACACAGGAGCTGCAGAGTGATTGAAAATAAAGCAGACAATATAATTTAGGCGTATGAGCCAGAATTACCCCACTGACACTTTAGGAACAAGATGTTAGATGCTTCTCAGTGATAGGGCTGAACTGGGACGATAGTTCCTTAGATGAGAGTGGATTCCTAGGCAGGAAAAGAGAAAGTTAGTGAACCCTTCCAAAGGGCTGAGAGCTGGCTTTGTAATCCAAAAGTAAGGTGTACTATCTTCAATACTAAGCACAGGCTGATTTGTGAGCAGGTGTTTTAAAGGAGTCTCAACCAATCAGAAGGAGTGGGTGTAGATGACAGAGACAGAGTAGAGAACACAGAACCTGACACTGTGTGTGCGTAAGCATGCTTGTGTGTGCGTGTGAGCAGGCTATCTATCTATCTATCTATCTATCTATCTATCTGTCTGTCTGTATATCATATATATATCTATCTATCTATCATCTATCACCTGTCTGTCTGTCTATATCTATATATCTATCATATGTCTGTCTATCTATCTATCTATCTATCTATCTATCTATCATCTGTCTATCTATCTATCTATCTTTGTATCTTTATCTCTCTATCTATCTGTGATCATTTCTACCTATCTGTCTATCTATCTATGTATCTATCTATCTATCTATCTATCTATCTATCTATCTATCTATCTATCTATCTATATGTCTCTATCTATCTATCAATCAGCCTGTCTGTTTGTCTATCTATCTATCTATCATCTATCTATCTATCTATCTATCTATCTATCTATCTATCTATCTATCTATCTATCTATCTATCTATCTATAAATCTATCTGTATCTCTCTATTGTATATCTATCTATCTATCTATCTATCTATCTATCTATCTATCTTTCTAATTGGCTCACCCAGTGCATTCAGCTAGCTCCCAGTAGTGCATTGTTGCTTCTTCAACAAAGGATATCAAGGTAAAAAAGTAAAATATATGATCTATGGTAAGTGGAAAGTTGTTTAAAATTGTATGTACTATCTGTATCATGAAAGAAAACATTTGGGGTTCATGTCTCTTTAATTGTGTTTCATGACATTATGGGTTTTAGCAACAAATGTTAGAATTGCATTTAAACATTGAATGTTTTTTAAAAGAACACTACTGCTATGCAGCAGGTGTCAGTATAACAGAAACTATTTACCAACAGTGTATGAGTTCCGCTTGAGATGCAGTGGAGAACTTAGTAGCATAACATTTATCATGATGTCAGTCATACATTTATCCCTGTCAGTGACAAATACCATAATGAATGGCCTTACAGCAGCCTTTATTTACTGTGGAGCCATAGGATTGACAGGTCTGCATACCAGTCATCCATAACCAAAACGTGTGTGTTGCAAGCTAGCGCATCTTTTTCTTACTGCACATAAATACTTCATTGCTTTTTGTAAAAAATATATTTATTAGATTTTTTTTTGTTTCATTGAGAAGTCGGCATTTTAAAATTGCATTACTTATTTTTTTTATCCTTTTTCTTTAATTTAACTTAAATTTTTTATTCTACTGCTCTTAGGCCTAGATTTGGAGTTTGGCGTTAGCCGTGAAAACCAGCGTTAGAGGCTCCTAACACTGGTTTTAGGCTAACTCCGGTATTTGGAGTCACTCAAAAAAGGGTCTAACGCTCACTTTTCAGCCGCGACTTTTCCATACCGCAGATCCCCTTACGTAAATTGCGTATCCTATCTTTTCAATGGGATCTTTCTAACTCCGGTATTTAGAGTCGTGTCTGAAGTGAGCGTTTGACATCTAACAACAAAACTCCAGCCGCAGGAAAAAAGTCAGTAGTTAAGAGCTTTTTGGGCTAACGCCGGTTCATAAACCTCTTAACTACTGTACTCTAAAGTACACTAACACCCATAAACTACCTATGTACCCCTAAACCGAGGTCCCCCCACATTGCCGCCACTCTATTTTTTTTTAACCCCTAATCTGCCGACCGCAAAGCGCCGCCAGCTAAGTTATCCCTATGTACCCCTAATCTGCTTAACCCCTAACCTGCCCCCCACAACGTCGCCGCCAGCTACCTACACTTATTAACCCCTAATCTGCCGACCGCAAAGCGCCGCCACCTACGTTATACTTATGTACCCCTAATCTGCTGCCCCTAACACCGCCGACCCCTATATTATATTTATTAACCCCTAATCTGCCCCCCTCAACGTCGCCTCCACCTGCCTACACTTATTAACCCCTAATCTGCCGAGCGGACCTGAGCGCTATTATAATAAAGTTATTAACCCCTAATCCGCCTCACTAACCCTATAATAAATAGTATTAACCCCTAATCTGCCCTCCCTAACATCGCCGACACCTAACTTCAATTATTAACCCCTAATCTGCCGACCGGAGCTCACCGCTATTCTAATAAATGTATTAACCCCTAAAGCTAAGTCTAACCCTAACACTAACACCCCCCTAAGTTAAATATAATTTTAATCTAACAAAATTAATTAACTCTTATTAAATAAATCTAAAGTACAAAAAATAAAAAAGAACTAAGTTACAAAAAATAAAAAAATATTTACAAACATAAGAAAAATATTACAACAATTTTAAACTAATTACACCTACTCTAAGCCCCCTAATAAAATAACAAAGCCCCCCAAAATAAAAAAATGCCCTACTCTATTCTAAATTACTAAAGTTCAAAGCTCTTTTACCTTACCAGCCCTGAACAGGGCCCTTTGCGGGGCATGCCCCAAGAAGTTCAGCTCTTTTGCCTGTAAAAAAAATATACAATACCCCCCCCCAACATTACAACCCACCACCCACATACCCCTAATCTAACCCAAACCCCCCTTAAATAAACCTAACACTAAGCCCCTGAAGATCTTCCTACCTTATCTTCACCATACCAGGTTCACCGATCGATCTAGAAGAGCTCCTCCGATGTCCTGATCCAAGCCCAAGTGGGGGGCTGAAGAGGTCCATGATCCGGCTGAAGTCTTCATCCAAGCGGGGCAGAAGAGGTCTTCCATCCGATTGAAGTCTTCATCCAAGCGGGATCTTCTATGGTCATCCATCCGGAGCGGAGCGGCAGGATCCTGAAGACCTCCGACGCGGAACATCCATCCTGGCCGACGACTGAACGGATTGAACTTGATTCTGATTGGCTGATTCCATCAGCCAATCAGAATATTCCTACCTTAATTCCGATTGGCTGATAGAATCCTATCAGCCAATCCGAATTCGAGGGACGCCATCTTGGATGACGCCATTTAAAGGAACCGTCATTCGTCGTTCAGTCGTCGGCCAGGATGGATGTTCCGCGTCGGAGGTCTTCAGGATGCTGCCGCTCCGCTCCGGATGGATGACCATAGAAGATCCCGCTTGGATGAAGACTTCAATCGGATGGAAGACCTCTTCTGCCCCGCTTGGATGAAGACTTCAGCCGGATCATGGACCTCTTCAGCCCCCCGCTTGGGCTTGGATCAGGACATCGGAGGAGCTCTTCTGGATCGATTGGTGAACCTGGTATGGTGAAGATAAGGTAGGAAGATCTTCAGGGGCTTATTGTTAGGTTTATTTAAGGGGGGTTTGGGTTAGATTAGGGGTATGTGGGTGGTGGGTTGTAATGTTGGGGGGGGTATTGTATGTTTTTTTTTATGGGCAAAAGAGCTGAACTTCTTGGGGCATGCCCCGCAAAGGGCCCTGTTCAGGGCTGGTAAGGTAAAAGAGCTTTGAACTTTAGTTATTTAGAATAGGGTAGGGCATTTTTTTATTTTGGGGGGCTTTGTTATTTTATTAGGGGGCTTAGAGTAGGTGTAATTAGTTTAAAATTGTTGTAATATTTTTCTTATGTTTGTAAATATTTTTTTATTTTTTGTAACTTAGTTCTTTTTTATTTTTTGTACTTTAGATAGTTTATTTCATTGTAGTTATTTGTAGGTATTGTATTTAATTTATTTATTGATAGTGTAGTGTTAGGTTTAATTGTAGATAATTATAGGTATTTTATTTAATTAATTTATTGATAGTGTAGTGGTAGGTTTAATTGTAACTTAGGTTAGGATTTATTTTACAGGTAAATTTGTAATTATTTTAACTATTTTAGCTATTAAATAGTTCTTAACTATTAAATAGCTATTGTACCTGGTTAAAATAATTACAAAGTTGCCTGTAAAATAAATTTTAATCCTAAAATAGCTACAATGTAATTATTATTTATATTGTAGCTATATTAGGATTTATTTTACAGGTAAGTATTTATCTTTAAATAGGAATAATTTATTTAATAAGAGTTAATTAATTTCGTTAGATTAAAATTATATTTAATTTAGGGGGGTGTTAGTGTTCGGGTTAGACTTAGCTTTAGGGGTTAATACATTTATTAGAATAGCGGTGAGCTCCGGTCGGCAGATTAGGGGTTAATAATTGAAGTTAGGTGTCGGCGATGTTAGGGAGGGCAGATTAGGGGTTAATACTATTTATTATAGGGTTAGTGAGGCGGATTAGGGGTTAATAACTTTATTATAGTAGCGCTCAGGTCCGCTCGGCAGATTAGGGGTTAATAAGTGTAGGCAGGTGGAGGCGACGTTGTGGGGGGCAGATTAGGGGTTAATAAATATAATATAGGGGTCGGCGATGTTAGGGCAGCAGATTAGGGGTACATAGGGATTATGTAAGTAGCGGCGGTTTACGGAGCAGCAGATTAGGGGTTAATAATAATATGCAGGGGTCAGCGATAGCGGGGGCGGCAGATTAGAGGTTAATAAGTGTAAGGTTAGGGGTGTTTAGACTCGGGGTACATGTTAGGGTGTTAGTTGCAGACGTAGGAAGTGTTTACGCATAGCAAACAATGGGGCTGCGTTAGGAGCTGAACGCGGCTTTCTTGCAGGTATTAGGTTTTTTTTCAGCTCAAACAGCCCCATTGTTTTCTATGGGGGAATCGTGCACGAGCACGTTTTTGAGGCTGGCCGCTTGCGTAAGCAACTCTGGTATCGAGAGTTGAAGCTGCGTTAAAAATGCTCTACGCTCCTTTTTTGGAGCCTAACGCAGCCTTTATGTGGACTCTCAATACCAGAGTTAGTTTTATGGTGCGGCCAGAAAAAAGCCAGCGTTAGCTACGCGGGTCCTTACCGACAAATCTCCAAATCTAGGCCTTAGAGAGCTGGGACTGCATCTTGTAAGATTCAGAACATTGACCCTATAACAGTTATGGTTTGCTCAGTGCAAAAGGTAATTTATATATGGAAACTCACACATTGGATACTTTATAAGCACCCGGCTATATTACATTTTTTAATTGAAAATATGAGTGCAACATGTGTAGACAGTAGTGGATTAAGAATTCCTTGAGCCGGCGCTTTGTCAGACCTGCCCCAGAAAATCAGGAACATTTTTAATTGTATGCCCTAAAAGATTGACAGGATTCGTGCAGACTCATCAGTGCTTTTCACGGGTGCAGTGATTTCCTCCATTGCAATTGGCAATAGTTTTGTTTCTCATGACCTCAAAGTTTTTTTTTCAGCACAGTGTTGCTTTCAGTGTTCACTCTCACTGCTGCTGTTTCACTGCTCATCTGCCTATCTTTCAAACCCATTCCATTTGCTGTTTTTCTGGTGCTTTTCTCTCTTTGGAGTGTAGATTGCCAGCAAGTGGGAAAATTAGTGAGGACAGCAAATCTGCACTTAAAGGGACATTAAACCCACATTTTTTCTTTCGTGATTTAGAAAGAGAATGCAATTTTAAACATCTTTCTAATTTACTTCTATTATCTAATTTGTTTTATTCTCTTTATATTCTTTGCTGAAAAGCATATTTAGATATGCTCATTAGTTGCTGATTGGTTGCTGCACATAGAAGCCTCGTGTGATTGGCTCACCATGTGCACTGCTTTTTCTTCAACTAAGGATATCTAAAAAAATGAAGCAAAATAAATAATAGAAGTAAATTATAATGTTGTTTAAATTTCTATTCTCTATCTGAATCATGAAAGAAAGATTTGGGGTTTAGTGGCCCTTTAATATTTATTGTCCCCTTGCTCTACATGTAAACCTGTAAATGCATAGTGCAAAGAAAAAACAAGGATGCTTACAAGACACAGTGACAGCACAAACAGTAAGGTTATAATCTGTCAGCTTTTCAAATAAAGGATTTATTTGCATTCTTGTCTGCTTTAGACAGTGGTTACTGGATTATCAGAGAGCAAAGTTGGAGGACATAGGTGAGGAGTTGGATAGATTTTATGGTTTAAATGGTTCTAGATGGTAGTCAGATTATGGGGGGAGCTTTGCTTTCGGGTGGAAATGAAACATTATTAACGCACATGATATTTGGAAGCCTCTTTATGTTGTGGAGATAAATATCATCAGGTGAATTATGGCTATGGATATGATTTAAACAAAATAAAAGTGTCACATGATACATTATTGTACAAAATTAAAGGATTGTGAATAGCTGATAATGGGGTTGATTGCAATATTGTCAGTCATGTTTATTGGCTATTTTTCTACTCCTGATACACATTTTCCATCTTCAGAATTACCACAATCCAATCGATAACACCATTTCCAGATTACAAAAAGATTGGATTTGATATTGGAAAAGTCACCTATATGATGCATGGACAATATAAACTTGATCACAATATACCCAACCATGAATTTTCAACTAAATAGTCAGCAAAATAGACAAATTGAATAAAACATTTAAAGGGAGCTGATAAAGTGCAAAACTGTCCTTTTCGACAGTAATGAGTATTCTTTAGAATAATTCTGTATTGCACAGATACCATTTTTCCATTTTAAATGTATATATAAATATATGTATATAAAACAGTACTAGTAAATAGTGAGAATCAAGCCAAAAGTTGATAAAAGATTGTGGCTTCTCACTAACTAGCGCACATCTAAAAGAACAACAATGAATGATAAAACAAGCGCCCCCTTTCACGTCACTACTCAAGCCTGTACTGGCAAATCATACTGAGCGGCACTTTGTAGAAGCTCCGTTTTTTTCCATAGCAGAACAGCGTGTGGGGAGAGCTTAGCAGCGACTGATCCACTACACAGCAGACATTTGAACTGTACTAAGGACGCTTCTTCAGGTGCATCCCGCTTGCTTGTTTGTTTTAACATACCTCATATGTTTGAGGGTTCATCCTGTGAGTAGCTCCTAGACAGGGGATTGGGCTACTGTTTTATCTGTGATATTTCATATAAAAAATCTGCACTTAGAGCCTTTTGTGCGCTCTCTTTTTCCACACTATTACAGATTCATATATAAATATATGTTCTAGATTCATTAAATCTATATTCATATTAGTTATTGTAGTGTGCGTTGGTAGTTGGCATGATATATATTTAATAGACATATACACGATCTCCCATAAGCAGACCAGATCTGCGGGAAATTTGAGAAAATCAAGATAATTGAATTTAAAATATATTGGCTAGATTGCGAGTTTTTCGTTTTGAGCTGTGCGGTGCTAACGAGCAGTTTTCTCTCACCGCTCACTTACCTACAGCACTGGTATTACAGGTTTTTACAAACCCGGCGTTAAAAGGCAAGAAGTGAGCGTTGAGCAAAATTTTGCTCCTTACCGCACTCCAATTCCAGCGCTGCTTAAGTCAGCGGTGAGTTGGTCGTACGTGCTCGTGCACGATTTCCCTATAGGAATCAACGGGGAGAGCCGGCCGAGAAAAAGTCTAACACCTGCCAAAAAGCAGTGTAAAACTCAGTGACGTAACCCCATTGATTCCTATGGGGAAATAAAATTTATGTCTACACTTAACACCCTAACATGAACCCTGAGTCTAAACACCCCTAATCTTACACTTATTAACCCCTAATCTGCCGCCCCCGACATCGCCAACACCTACATTATATTTATTGACCTCTAATCTGCCGCTCCGGACACCGCCGCCACCTACATTATACTTATGAACCCCTAATCTGCTGCCCCCAACATCGCCGACACCTACATTATATTTATTAACCCCTAATCTGCCGCCCACAATGTCGCCACAACCTACCTACATTTATTTACCCCTAATTAGCTGCCCACAACGTCGCCGCCACTATAATAAACATATTAACCCCTAAACCGCCGCACTCCCGCCTCGCAAACATTAGTTAAATATTATTAACCCGTAATCTGCCGTACCTAACATCGCCGCCACCTACCTACACTTATTAACCCCTAATCTGCCGCCCCAACGTCGCCGCCACTATACTAAATGTATTAACCTCTAAACCTAAGTCTAACCCTAACCCTCACACCCCCTAACTTAAATATAATTAAAATAAATCTAACTAAAAATTCCTATCATTAACTAAATTATTCCTATTTAAAACTAAATACTTACCTGTAAAATAAACCCTAAGCTAGCTACAATATAACTAATAGTTACATTGTAGCTATCTTAGGGTTTATTTTTATTTTACAGGCAAGTTTGTATTTATTTTAACTAGGTAGAATAGTTATTAAACAGTTATTAACTATTTAATAACTACCTAGCTAAAATAAATACAAAAGTACCTGTAAAATAAAACCTAACCTAAGTTACAATAACACCTAACACTACACTATAATTAAATAAATTAACTAAATTAACAACAATTAAATAAATGAAATTAAATTAGCTAAAGTACAAAAACAAACAAACACTAAATTACAGAAAATAATAAACAAATGACAAGATATTTAAACTAATTACACCTAATCTAATAACCCTATCAAAATAAACCCCCCCCCAAATAAAAAACTAAACTACCAATAGCCCTTAAAAGGGCCTTTTGCGGGGCATCAGCTCTTTTACCTGTAAAAAAAAAAAAAATACAAACAACCCCCCCAACAGTAAAACTCACCACCCACACAACCAACCCCCCAAATAAAATACTATCTAAAAAAACCTAAGCTCCCCATTGCCCTGAAAAGGGCATTTGGATGGGCATTGCCCTTAAAAGGGCAGTTAGCTCTTTTGCGGCCCAAACCCTAACCTAAACCCCCCCCCCACCCAATACACCCTGAACAAATCCTAACACTAACCCCTTGAAGATCGACTTACAGTTCTAAAGACCGGACATCCATCCTCAAGGAAGCAGCAGAAGTCTTCATCCAACCGGGCCGAAGTCCTCAACGAAGCCGGGAGAAGTCTTCATCCAAGCCGGGCGAAATGGTCCTTCAGACAGTCAGAAGCCTTCTTCCAGACGGCATCTTCTATCTTCATCCATCCGACACGTAGCGGGTCCATCTTCAAGACATCCGACGCGGAGCATCCTCTTCATCCGAGGACTACCCGACGAATGAAGGTTCCTTTAAGTGACGTCTTTCAAGATGGCGTCCCTTAGATTCCGATTGGCTGATAGAATTCTATCAGCCAATCGGAATCAAGGTAGAAAAAATCCAATTGGCTGATGCAATCAGCCAATAGGATTGAAGTTCAATCCTATTGGCTGATCCAATCAGCCAATAGGATTGAGCTTGCATTCTATTGGCTGATTGGAACAGCCAATAGAATGCAAGCTCAATCCTATTGGCTGATTGGATCAGCCAATAGGATTGAACTTCAATCCTATTGGCTGATTGCATCAGCCAATAGGATTTTTTTCTACCTTAATTCCGATTGGCTGATAGAATTCTATCAGCCAATTGGAATCTAAGGGAAGCCATCTTGGATGATGTCACTTAAAGGAACCTTCATTCGTCGGGTAGTCGTCGGATGAAGAGGATGCTCGGCGTCGGATGTCTTGAAGATGGACCCGCTCCGCGTCGGATGGATGAAGATAGAAGATGCCATCTGGATGAAGACTTCTGCCTGTCTGGAGGACCACTTTGCACGGCTGGGATGAAGATTTCTCCTGGCTTCGTAAAGGACTTCGACCCGGGGGTTAGCGTTAGGTTTTTTTAAAGGTGTATTGGGTGGGTTTTATTTTTAGGTTAGGGTTTGGGTCTGCAATAGAGCTAACTGCCCTTTTAAGGGCAATGCCCATCCAAATGCCTTTTCAGGGCAATGGGGAGCTTAGGTTTTTTTAGCTAGTATTTTATTTGGGGGGTTGGTTGTGTGGGTGGTGGGTTTTACTGTTGGGGGGGTTGTTTGTATTATTTTTTTTTACAGGTAAAAGAGCTGATTACTTTGGGGCAATGCCCCACAAAAGGCCCTTTTAAGGGCTATTGGTAGTTTAGTTTAGGCTAGGGTTTTTTTTTATTTTGGGGGGGCTTTTTTTATTTTGATAGGGCTATTAGATTAGGTGTAATTAGTTTAAATATCTTGTAATTTGTTTATTATTTTCTGTAATTTAGTGTTTTTTTGCACTTTAGCTAATTTAATTTAATTTATTTAATTGTTGTTAATTTAGTTAATTTATTTAATTATAGTGTAGTGTTAGGTGTTATTGTAACGTAGGTTAGGTTTTATTTTACAGGTACTTTTGTATTTATTTTAGCTAGGTAGTTATTAAATAGTAGATAACTATTTAATAACTATTCTACCTACTTAAAATAAATACAAACTTTCCTGTAAAATAAAAATAAACCCTAAGATAGCTACAATGTAACTATTAGTTATATTGTAGCTAGCTTAGGGTTTATTTTATAGGTAAGTATTTAGTTTTAAATAGGAATAATTTAGTTAATGATAGAAATTTTTAGTTAGATCTATTTTAATTATATTTAAGTTAGGGGGTGTTAGGGTTAGGGTAGACTTAGGTTTAGGGGTTAATACATTTAGTATAGTGGCGGCGACGTTGGGGGCAGCAGATTATGGGTTAATAAGTGTAGGTAGATGGCGGCGATGTTAGGGACGGCAGATTAGGTGTTAATAATATTTAACTAATGTTTGCGAGGTGGAAGTGCGGCGGTTTAGGGGTTAATATGTTTATTATAGTGGTGGCGACGTTGGAGGCGGCAGATTAGAGGTTAATAAGTGTAGGTAGGTTGCTGCGACATTGGGAGCGGCAGATTAGGGGTTAATAAATATAATGTAGGTATCGGCGATGTTGGGGGCAGCAGATTAAGGGTTCATAAATATAATGTAGGTGGCGGCGGTTTCCGGAGCGGCAGATTAGGGGTTAAAAAAATTATTTTTGTGTTTGTGATGCGGGAGGGCCTCGGTTTAGGGGTTAATAGGTAGTTTATGGGTGTTAGTGTACTTTTTAGCACTTTAGTTATAAGTTTTATGTTACGGCGTTGTACCATAAAACTCTTACCTACTGACTTTTAAATGCGTTAGGACTCTTGACGGGGTAGGGTGTACCGTTCACTTTTTGGCCTCCCAGGACAGACTCGTAATACCGGCGCTATGGAAGTCCCATAGAAAAAAGACTTTATGAAGTTTTCGTAAGTTGTTTTGTGGTAAGGCCAAAGAAGTGTGCGGTGACCCTAAACCTGCAAGACTCGTAATAGCAGCGGGCGTAAAAAAGCAGCGTTTGGACCTGTCAACATTGCTTTTTTACCCTAATGCATAACTCGTAATCTAGACATATATTTTTTAAAATGTGTGATTAACAATATCTAGAACCTCATCCCTCCATCTTTTTATAGTATTATATATTTATCAACGACAAACCTTGTACACTGAGATTTGGAACTTTTAGGGATATTTTAAACCTCTTAACTGAGTGGTTTCATGATTTACAGTACGACAACTGTTAAAATCCTGATAAAGAAGATATGTTGTAAAAAATTAAATAAGCATATTATTATTAACATCTTAAAAGCTTCAAAACATCATTGAGCAAAAGTACCCAATATATACTCATCATGCCCATCAAATCCCATTTTTCCGATATCGAACACAATTCTTGGAATGATGGGAATAGACCTCAATAACTAGTGTAAATGGCAAATGAGGCTTAACTCTGGTAAATGCTAGGCTTTGCATGTTTTTAAGATATGCATAGAGATTAGCCAAATTGGTCTATTTAAAGTTTACCCCCCAAAAATCTCCCCTTTAATTTGCCGTCAAAGATCCATTTTACCTGCTGAAGTGTATTTAATGATTTAAAAAATGCTCCTTTGCTTTCATATTGGCATTTGAAAAAATTGATTTTGCCTGTGGTATCCATACCTATACTGAAAGTTTATATATATATATATATATATATATATATATATATATATTAGTATAGGCTATTGCCAAGCTATGTAAACACAGCCAGTAGTAGAAATGACTCTTCCAGTGGGCGGTAGGGAAGATTAAGTAATAAAATGTTAATTTTTCATTGTTCTCTCCAAGGGTTCCATTTATGAAGCAGCAAATGCTTCTTAACCTAAAAGGTGGCCAATCAGGATGATTGACAGCCCCTGTTAGTGGCCGATTGGCCGACAGTGAGCAGGGGGCAACTTTTCACAAGCATTTCACTAGAAATGCTTGTGCAATGATAAATGCCGACAACGTATGCATTTAGCGATGTCGAGAAGACATGATTCGCCATAGCAAATCATGTCTGTTTGACATATGGTAAATCTACCCCCAAGTATTGGGCTTTGGTTTACAGACAGATATAAGATAAGGAACCGTGTGTGTACACAAATTGGTAAAATAATGAGATCTGATTTTAGCTGCAATAGGTTGCAGTTTCCAAGCACAAAACAAGCTATTTCATATACACAAATTAACCATAAAATGCAATTTCTCATACATTTTATACTCTGCAGCTGGTATAAGTAATTATAAATGCAATAAAGGAAAAACTATTTTACAGTATACTGTCCCTTTAATACTAGAAACAAGGCTCTTAAGAGGTGATACAATTACCTGTATAAACATATTCATGCTCCAATCAAAGAATTGGCTGGAGCACAGTTTATTCCAATTATTTGTACAGCAAATGCTGATGCCAATCATTGATTATGGGAATGTAATATATGCACCTGCACCGCAAACTCATCTTAATAAATTTAGTTGAAATAATTTTTATTATATTATAAACAACAAACACAGATCACATTGTTCATTTAGTGCAAATCATAACACCTCCACTAATCTCGTAGCGAGAGTTCAAGTCCAGTATTCAATACTCCTTTGTGAAGGTGATATCCAAAAGTCTGTTATTATACAGAAATGAACATATATATCTTCTGTATCACATACCATCAGACCTGCTTTGTCTCTTAGCTAAGCACAGTTTCAAAATTATGAGAGCTTGGTTTAGGGAGTAACAAAAGGAAACATATCAAACAGTTCGTCATTTCTCCCTTCTTCCCTGCCCGTCTTATTTACTTTGTGTATATTTCCCTTCCCACCCCCACTTCCCTCTCCCCACACAACTTAATAACAAAAATAAACCAACATAAGATTAAACTACGTTCAACTTGCCTGTCGCTTCTTCTCTTCTTGCTGCAGATCCAGGAAAGGGGCCCCCACCAATTTTGGATACAATTCAGGTCGCTATTGCCTAATGACCATTATGAGTCGTCCTATAGGTCCTGTCTATAGTCCTCTTTTCCCTATGCTGTTGTGACCCCCATCTACCTCTAGTTTTCCTAGTGTCCCGTCAGGATCCAAAAATACCATATTTTTAAGAATTGTTCGTAATTATTTTTAATATGGGCTGCCGTTTCCGACATTCTATATGTAACTTGGATCTTATCTATCACTTCCTCCCATGAGAGTACTCCTGATTTCCAGTATTGTGCCACACATATTCTAGTGGCTGTACAGAGAGTGCGTATAAATGTACTAATAGGAGCATTAAAAGGTTTTATATGTTCATTTAAGAGTGCTTGTGATGCTGTTAGAGCAATGTTTTCAGATAATACTTCACTAAGTAATTCAAATAATCTAACCCATATCTGTTTGACCTGTGGGCATTCCCACCACATGTGGATGTATGTCCCCGTTTCAGCACATCCTCTATAGCAGAGTTTGCTGCCCCTTTGGGTGTAATGGGAGGTGATTATAGGGGTCAAGTATCATCTGAAAGATGTTTAAATACAGTTTTCTCTGAAATCTGCACTAATTAATCCCTTACTAGATGTGTATAGTATTGTTTCCCATTCTTCAATAGAATATATTTTGTTTAATTCCACTTCCCACTTCTCCATCAGTGAAGTTTTAGAGGTGAGTTTAGCTCTCTGAATCGCTAAGTATATGGCTGAAATTAATTTTTTGTGGCGTTTAGTTGTGTTGCAGAAATGCTCGAGCGTTGTTAGCTGTTTCGTGGAACTATGTGTCCTAAATTTGGTGATAGCAGAAGCCACTTGTAGGTATAGAAACCATTGCATTTTCTCGGGGTGAATTTTGTCTTGAATTTGTTGATATGTAGCTATTTTATTTTTATAGAGGAAGTCTGCTACTCTATACAGCCCTTTATTTTCCCACTTCCCCATGTGTGTATGAAAGTCTGGGTTTAGTAGGGTCTTTATTGGTCGTACAATCAAGTCTACTGGCATTAGATTTAAACATCTGGACAGCGAAGTCCAAGATTGCATCATCTCTTTCGTAAGTTTCGAAGCCGACGTTCCCTTAAAGGGTTGTCTCAAATGATCCCAAAGGATATCGTCCGGGTTTTTGTAATCTGTCATTAGTGTCTCCACCCGCACCCACACCAGGTCATCTGTTTTCTTGCTCAGCAGGGTGGTCTGTGCTAACCTTGCAGCTTGATAATAGTATATTATATTTGGTGCTCCCACCCCTCCCAATTGCCTATGTTGCTATAGGATATGAGATGGAATTCTAGCTTTTTTATTTCCTCTCAGAAAGCCTATCAAGTCCGTCTGTAGTTTACTAAGGTCAATCAAAGGTATTTTAATTGGAAGGGCCCGGAAGAGATATAAAAGTCTCGGAAGGATATTCATTTTAATTGCCGTTAAGCGGCCATACCATGAGAATCCGCCTTTTATCCATGTATTTATATCCTTTCTAATCATTTTATATAGAGGGACGTAGTTAAGTCTGTAAAGATCTGCTATATTGTTTGAGATTTTAATCCCTAAATATTTAATCGATTCTGTAGTCCATAAAAATTCAAAATTGGATTCGATGAGTTTCTTAGTGTGGACAGGAAGGGCAATGGGGATAGCTTCACATTTTTCTAGGTTAACCTTGTACCCCAAAATATCGGAATAATCTTTTAATACCTGGTATAGGTTTGGGAGGGATATAAGTGGGCTAGTCAATGTAAGAAGGACATCGTCTGCAAACAGGGACACCTTGAATTCCTGCCCTTTAAGTAAAACTCCATGTATATCCGGTGACAAACGAATTATCGCTGCTAGTGGCTCTATGCAAATTGCAAATAAAAGTGGCGAAAGGGGGCAGCCCTGACGGGTGCCATTTAAGATATCTATCAGTTTTGACTGGTATCCCGCCGCCCTAACACTAGCTGTGGGGTGAGAGTAGATACTTTTAATAGCTTGAACAAATGAGCCATGGATGCCTAACCTATTGAGAACCTCTAGCATGAGGTCCCAATCTTTTCTATTGAACGCCTTCTCTGCGTCCAATGAAAGGACCAGAGAAGGCGTTCTCATTTTACTAAGATATTCAATCAAGGAGATCGTGCGTCTCGTGTTATCTGGGGCTTCTCTATCAAGGATAAAGCCCACCTGGTCAGGATGGATCAGTGTAGGTAAATGTATTTTGAGTCTATTAGCTAGGATTTTGGTGAAAATCTTAATGTCCTGATTTATTAGGGAAATGGGCCGGTAACTTTGACATAACTTCGGATTTCTACCTGGTTTGGGTATAACTACTATTTTGGCTTGTAAGATTTCTTGGGGAATTACATTACCCTGTAAAATATTGTTACATAATGAAACTACATGTGGGACTAAACCGATTTATAGAGTTGGTAATATTCACCTGGGAACCCATCTGGGCCTGCCGCTTTTCCCGGTTTAAGCTCTTTTATAGCGTTGAGGACCTCTCTGGCCGTAATTTCTGCGTTTAATTCGTCTCTGGCCTCTTTATCTAAGGGTGTAAGTTTAGCGTTGTCTAAAAATTTAGTAGTGAGTTGTCTTGTCCGTTCATTGTGTATTACTTTTTTCCCCATCGTAAAGATTAGCGTAGTATTGGGCAAAATTGTCCGCTATCTCCTGGGGGTCTGAGGTGCAAGAGCCATCAGTTTTCTGTAAATAAGGTATAGCGAAGGATTTAGTCTTCTCCCTGAGTCTATGAGCCAAATACCTATCCGGTTTGTTTGAATATAAAAAGTATTGTGATTTTAATCTGTGTGCTGCCCTCACTGAGGCCTTGTTCATAATTGTTGCTAATTCTAATCTTTTGGCTTGCAATTGTACAAATAATTTAGGTGATAGGTTCTGTTGATGGGACCTTGCGAGTGTATCTATTTGCTTTTGCAGTGTGTCTGTTAGAAGCCTAGTAGCTTTAGTTAAAGCCGCTTTTTATTTAATAAGTAAGCCTCTAATGTAAGGTTTATGTGCCACCCAGATGGTGACAGGATTGGAAGTAGTTCCTGTATTTATACCCCAATATTCTGATAATGCTTTAGATATAGATTTGCGCGTCTTAAGGTTTTGGAGAACATATGGGTCGAAGTTCCAAGGACCGCGTCGCACTAGTATGGAATGTCTGTTTGATATGTATTTGGACTATTGAATGGTCCGACCAAGCACATGCATGGATCTTGGAAGAGGCTAGGTCTGGAATCAATGTTTGGCTTACATAGATATAATCTAATTTTGAGTAAGTTCTATGCGCACATGAGTAGTATGTGTAGTCACTTGTTTTACCATATAAAGTGTCCAGGGAATCTAAAATATTATGTGATAAGAAAACCTCTTTTATTTTTTTAATTATGGAATTATGTCTCTGTTGTTTTTGGGATAGTGGGTTTTTGTCTTTATTTTGGTGTGCGTACATTGACACATTAAAATCACCCCCTAAAATTATCCGGTAATGCGACCATTGAGTCAATAAGTGAGAGATTTGGGAAAAGAAGGTTGCTTGTGATTCATTTGGCGCATATACATTACAAAAGATTAGCTGTTTATCCTGTAGTCTCCCTTTAAGTATTAGAAACCTGCCCTCCAGGTCCCTCATTGACTCCTCCACCACAAACCCCACCGATTGGTGAAATAATATTGACACTCCCCTTTTTTTACTGTCTGTTATAGAGTGAAAGTGTTGATTGTAGCCCCTGGCCCAGTATTTAGGTATGACTTCTCTGGTAAAGTGTGTCTCTTGCAGGAAAATGATATTTGCTTTTAATCTAGTGTATTGGCTTAGTGCTGTCCTACGTTTTAGGTCGGTATTAAGGCCCCTGACGTTATGTGATATCAGTCGTATATTGTAAGCCATTACTCACAGTTTTGCACATGGGGGACCCCCCCCCCCGGATCCGCTGTCTCTTCAATCACTATGCTTGCCCGAAGGCATTGTAGACAAAGCTTTCTCTTATTAGATGATTCGTGTAGATAACCAGGATGAGTCGACAGGACATAAACAAAAACAAGAACATACAAATTTACAATCAAAAACAGGTTATTCAATAACCAAATTAGAACATGGTAACTTAGGATAAAAACTCTATTTCTCCTATATAGGAAAAACAAAAAAAGGAAAAAAACAGAATTAGTCTCAACCTTATCCTCCCCTCTGTCCAGGTTGACTGAAATTTACAAACCTTCCGTACTATAACTATAAGTATTTAAACAGTAGATACTTTCAAAAGAAAGTAAAGAAAAGAAAAACATTTTTTGGCATCTGAAAAAGCAACAGTTAACAAATTCTCAACATTGAATAGTGTATATCCCTCTATATGAACTAAGTGTTCTCTAAACTCGCTACCAAAAGGATCTCAATCTTTTCCAGGGCCCTCTAGTAGGAGTCCAGTGCCCATCAAGGCACTTGACTTGCCCGTTCTCACCCCAGTAGTTATATTGAGTGTAGTTAAGGTACCCTTCACCTCTTCCTTTGTCCCAACAAGTTAGGGTAAAAATTTATCAAACCAGTATCACGCAGGTAAAGAGTGTCAAGACTTAGTTTTCTTTTCGAAACTCTAGTCCATTTTTGTCTTTGTTGTTGAGCTTGACTTGACGACTTCTGGGAAGAATCTTCTGTTTGATTCAGCTGGGGTATCTCCCGAGTATCCAATTGTAGCCTGCGACATATATCTGGGATCTCTGACACTTCTTTCAAGCTTAATGATCTGCCATTGTGTTGAATATACAGACTAAAGGGAAACCCCCATCGGTATCCAATTTGGTGTTTTCTCAAGAGCGTGGTAAGAGGACGCAAATAGCTTCTCCTTTGGAGTGTCCTAATACAAAGATCCTGAAAAAACTGTATTACCACACCTTGGAATTTGAAAGTAGGGAGTTTCCTAGCTGCTGAAAGGATTCCTTCCTTTTCTGGAAATCTGAGAAGCTTAACAATAACATCTCTAGGAGGTGCCTCGTCTTTCGGTCTAGCTCTTAGTGCACGGTGAGCTCTTTCCATTTGAAATCTCTCCTCACCCACCTCTCCAGTGATAGCTTGAAATAGTTGATGTAGATAGATGGGAAGTTCTTCCGCAGAGACTGCCTCTGGTATCCCTTTCAACCTTATGTTACATCTGCGGCTCCTGTTTTCAAGATCTTCCAATTTGTCATGCATCTCACTGACTTCCTGTTGTTGCATGGAGATCTTTTGTGTTAGATTGGAGAGGTTGTCTGTGGTAGAGGTCTCATTTTCTTCTAGGGTGGCTACCCTTATGCCCAGTTCTGAGATATCCTGCTTTATGTCTGCTAGGCTATTGGTGACGGTATTTTGAAAAGCATCAAATTTTTCCCAAAGTTTATCAAAATTTTTATTGATGTCTTGCTTAGACGCTAGTGCCTTCAGGTCTGCTCTTGTTGCTGGAATAGCATCTTCCTCCATAGACTGTGAACCTATATCAGAGTCTTTGTCTTCCTCCAGCACCATGGTAGCAGATTCCAGAGTTTTCTCACCCCTAGTCGGTTTAAAAAACAGGTTAGCAGCTGGTGGTTTAGGCCCTTGAACAGGCTTATTTTGCTTCCTAACTGACATGATGATGGCGGGTTAGATTTATGTCCTGGTTTGGGGCTGTTTCATATGGCCGGTATATGTATGCACCTGTCTATTGCCATCCGTCTTCCTCTCTCCTGCATTTTGTTTTAGGCACCATTGTCCGTAGCATATTGTGTGCACCTCATCACTATGTCCTCAATTGAGTGTCTCACATTCAGTCTCTTCTCTAGACCCTTGTCAGATTTTCACCCCCACATACCCTCTTACCACAACCGGTTCAGATAGTGCCACTCCTTCTGATCTTTCCGGAGCCTCACCGGGCTTTTCCTGTTGTTTTGTAACCTGTTCTCAGGTTCTCTTACTATCCGGTGTAGCTGCTCTTAGGGGACTTATTTAGGCATGAAGTCAATCTCGGATGTAATCTTCGGCCGCTGAGTGCAATATAATGTAACTCCAAGTTAACTGCGCCACATAACCAAGATGGCGACCAGCATCCACCAGCTCCGGTAACCCCCGGTCTCAAAACAAGCCTTCAGTATCTGGTAGTGGCTTCATCCGACTCCCGGTGTGTACACCTCCTTACCCAGATTAATCAGGCAGTAGTTTTATAGACACTTTACCAGCATGCCAGCTTACAGCATAGTACCGCTCGGAGCTCACATATTATGCGGCCATTTCCTTTCGGCTCCAGGCTCCGCCCCATCTTAATAAATTTAATACACTGTATAACTCGTTCTGCCGCTTTGTGTTACAATGTAATTACAGGACACACCAATGTGACATGCTAAAATAACTAAACTGGCTGACGCTGGAATCCAGACGCACCCTCCCTCTTTCCAGCCTTGTGTTTAAGAGCTTTTCTGGGAAGCACCCACGCTACCTGAGCAGAATGCTCTCCCCGACTGTTCCTACCTCCTATAACCTCCGATCCAGTACCAGCACATTATTTAGTTTGCCTCAATACAAAAAGAAAGCAGCTCGATCCTCCTTTTCCTACAGAGCACCACAATTATGGAACGACCTCCCGCACATTTTCAAACCTTCCCCAAGCCTAATATCCTTTAAGAGATCCCTCTCTACATATCTCAAAACAGAATGCACCAGTTATGGTTGATTATATATTTCCTACCTGTTCTATGTTACATTTAGTATATATTGTGTATTAATTTTGTTTTTGTATTTTATTGTACCCTATTGTATCAATGCAATGTTTTGTGGACCCAGGGTATACTTGAAAACGAGAGAAATCTCAATGTATCCTTCCTGGTAAAATATTTTATAAATAATAATAATAATAATTTGTGATTAAAAGTCACATTTTAAGGTTAGAGAAAAGGAGATTTAATCTTCTGCATCACAGTAAGAACAATCAACCAGTAGAATTATTTGCCTGAGGAGTTAGTGACTGCAAAGTCAGTAGGTATATTTAAAAAGGGCTTAAGTATATTTTGTTTAAAAACAAAATTCAATGTTATGATCACTTGTGTTAAATGGGCTGACTTTTTAAATGTATTAATCTTAGTTCATTAGCAGTTTTTTCAATATATAATAAACAAGGAAGGTTGAACTTAATGGACCTTTTGTATCCGTCAACCCCATCTTCTGGGCTATGTGACAAACTGGTTTGCCTTTCTGTCATTAATAATGCATGTGACATACATTTTAAACTTACAGTCATCTCCTTGTTGTTGTAGTCTACTCCTTTTTACTGGCTTTTTTTCACAAAAACTATACTTTTAATTCTGTTTACTTAAGATTTTTCTATCTACAAAAAGTCTTACTCAGACTTCAATATCATTGTTCACATAATATATCTCTGGTATTTCAAAACCTCCTGTTTAGCATTTTCATGGGCCACCATTAGTGATATCCTTAGACCTCTGCTATAATTTGTCACATGATCATTTTAGGCATGCCTTTTCCTTATGCTTGACTTTATGAACCCTCAGCCTCATTATCATTGCTTCTATCTCATTTTCAGTGAATATGATACCATTCTACCTATGAGAAAGGTTGTCAGTTGGCTACTGACAATAGTCTTTAATGACTTATGCACTTTAAGTTATCCTCATAAAGATACTTCATTGTTTGTATAGAGTAACATACAATCATATATTTAGATTTTTTTACACATCATAAGACCTAAATATTTAGGGCCAGATTACAAGTGAAGCATATTTAATGCTCCCGTTCGAGCATTCATTGTGCTAGAAGTAAGTTTGTTGCGTGCGTCAGGTTGCGTTCGTATTACAAGTTAAATGTAAACTTTTTTTTTTTAATTTCTCTTTTATTGAGGTTATAAAATGATAAAATACAACAAAATATATACTTGTCAGCACAAAACAACATCAATGTCAGACATACAGAATGTTTTCCAAACACTATCAAAAACATAATTTATGCTTACCTGATAAATTTATTTCTCTTGTAGTGTATCCAGTCCACGGATCATCCATTACTTATGGAATATATTCTCCTTCCCAACAGGAAGCTGCAAGAGTCCACCCACAGCAAAGCTGCTATATAGCTCCTCCCCTAACTGCCATATTCAGTCATTCGACCGAAAACATGCAGAGAAAGGAAAAACCATAGGGTGCAGTGGTGACTGTAGTTCAAATGAAAAAATTACCTGCCTTAAAGAGACAGGGCGGGCCGTGGACTGGATACACTACAAGAGAAATACATTTATCAGGTAAGCATAAATTATGTTTTCTCTTGTTAAGTGTATCCAGTCCACGGATCATCCATTACTTATGGAATACCAATACCAAAGCTAAAGTACACGGATGATGGGAGGGACAAGGCAGGTACTTAAACGGAAGTTACCACTGCCTGTAAAAAACCCTTTCTCCCAAAAATAGCCTCCGAAGAAGCAAGGTATCAAATTTGTTACATTTGAAAAGTATGAAGCGCAGACCAAGACTCCGTCTTGTAAATCTGTTCAACAGAAGCCACATTTAAAAAAGGCCCAAGTGAAAACCACAGCTCTAGTAGAATGAGCTGTAATCCCTTCAGGAGGCTGCTGTCCAGCAGTCTCATAAGCTAAATGAATTATGCTTTTTAACCAAAAAGACAGAGAGGCTGCTGAAGTCTTTTGACCTCTCCTCTGTCCAGAATAGACAACAAACAAGGTGAACGTTTGATGAAAACTGTAGTAGCTTGTAAGTAAAACTTTAAAGCACAAACCACGTCCAATATTGTGTAATAGACGTTCCTTCTTTGAGGAAGGATTAGGATACAAGCATGGAACAACTATCTCTTGAGTGATGTACTTGTTAGATACCACCTTAGGAAAAAACCCAGGTTGGTACGCAGGACTACCTTATCCATACGAAGGACCAGATAAGGAGAATCACATTGTAACACAGATAACTTGGAGACTCTACGAGTCGAGGAATTAGCTACCCAAAAGGAACTTTCCAAGATAAAGATTGATATCTATGGAACAAAAAAGGTTCAAACGGAACTTCTTGAAGAACCTTAAGAATCAGGTTTAAGCTCCATGGCGGAGCAACAGTTTTAAACACAGGCTTGGATCTAACCAAAGCCTGACCAAATGCCTGAACGTCTAGAATACCTGCCAGACGCTTGTGCAAAAAAATAGACAGAGTAAAAATCTGTCCCCTTTTAAGGAATTAGCTGACAACCCTTTTCTCAAAAACATCTCGGAGAAAAGATAATATCCTGGGAATCCAGACTTTACTCCATGAGTAACCCTTGGATTCATAACAATCAGATATTTACACCATATCTATGTTCAATTTTCCTAGAGACAGGCTTTCATGTCTGTATTAAGGTATCAATGACTGACTCGGAGAAGCCATGCTTTGATAACATCAAGCGTTCAGTCTCCAGGCAGTCCATCTCAGATTGATTCTATTTAGATGGTTGAAAGGACCCTGAGGTAGAGGGACCTGTCTCAGAAGCAGAGACCGTGATGGAAAGGATGACATGTCCACCAGATCTGCATACCAGGTCCTGCGTGGCTACGCAGGCGCTGTCAAAAACACCAAAGCCCTCTCCTGCTTGGTCTTGACCTCCGGAGGAAATCCCACTCCCCCGGAAGAAAAGTCTGACGACTTAGAAAATCCACCTCCCAGTTCTCAACACCTGGGATATGGATAGCTGATAGACAAGAGTGAGTCTCTGTCCAGTGAATTATTGTAAGACTTCTAACATCGCTAGGGAACTTCTGTTCCCCCTTGATGGCTGATGTAAGCCACAGTCGTGTATATTGTCCGACTGAGTATGATGTACCTCAGAATTGCTAACTGAGGCCAAGTCTGAAGAGCATGGAATATCACTCCCAGTTCCAGAATATTTATTAGAAGGAGGGTCTCCTCCTAAGTCCACTATCCCTGAGCCTTCAGGGAGTTCCAGACTGCATCCCAACCTAAAAGGCTGGCATCTATTGTAACAATTGTCCCATCTGACCTGCGGAAGGTCATACCCTTGGACAGATGGACCCGACATAGTCACCAGAGAAGAGAATCTCTGGTCTCTTGGTCCAGGTTTAACAGGGGGACAAATCTGTGTAATCCCCGTTCCTCTGACTGAGCATGCATAGTTGCAGCGGTCTGAAATGTAGACGTGCAAACGGTACTATGTCCCTTGCCGCTACCATTAAGCCGATTTCATTCATGTACTGAGCCACCGAAGGGCGCGGATGGGATGAAAAAACACGGCAGAAATTTAGAAACTTTGACAACCTGGACTCCGTCAGGTAAATTTTCATTTCGACAGAATCTATCAGAGTCCCTAGGAGGGAAACCCTTGAGATTGGGGATAGAGAACTCTTTCCTTGTTCACTTTCCACCCATGTGATCTCAGAAATGCCAGTACTACGTCCGTATGAGACTGGGCAATTTGGATGTTTGACGCCTGTATCAGGATGTCGTCTAAATAAGGGGCCACTTCTATGCCCCGCGGTCTAAGGACCGCCAAAGCGACCCCAGAACCTCCATAAAGATTCTTGGGGCTGTAGATATCCCAAAGGAAAGAGCTACAAACTGGTAATGCCTGTCTAGAAAGGCAAACCTGAAAAACGATGGTGATCTTTATGCATCACAATGTGAGGATAAGCATCCTTCAAATCCATTGTAGTCCTCTATTGACTCTCCTGGATCATAGTTAAGATGGTACGAATAGTTTCCATCTTAAATGACGGAATTCTGAGGAATTTGTTTAAGATCTTTAGATCCAAAATAGGTCTGAAGGTTCCCTCTCCTTGGGAACCACAAACAGATTTGAGTAAAAACTCTGTCCCTGTTCCTCTCTTGGAACTGGATGGATCTCGTACACAATGTAAGAATGCCTCCTTCTTTATCTGG
The DNA here is from genome assembly GCF_027579735.1 of Bombina bombina. Classification (NCBI taxonomy): domain Eukaryota; kingdom Metazoa; phylum Chordata; class Amphibia; order Anura; family Bombinatoridae; genus Bombina; species Bombina bombina. Next base: position 707,903,806 of record NC_069500.1, on the reverse strand, counting down.
TTTGCAGATAATTGTGAAAGGCGAAATCTCCCCTTTTTTGGGGGGGGAATCTTTGAAATCCAGAAGATATCTCTGGGATATAAATTCCAATGCCTAGGGATCCTGGGCATCTCTTGCCCACACCTGGGCAAAGAATGAAAGTTTGCCCCCTATAGGATCCGTTACCGGATAGGGGTCCGTTCCTTCATGCTGCCTTAGAGGCAGCAGCAGGCTCCTTGGCCTGCTTATCTTTGTTCCAGGTCCGATTGTCTCCAGACCGCCTTGGACTGAGCAAAAATTCCCTCTTGTTTTGCCTTAGAGGAAGAGGATGCCACACCTGCCCTGAAGTTTTTAAAAGGTACGAAAATTAGACTTTTTTTTTTTTTTTTGCCCTTGATTTAGACCTATCCTGAGGAAGGGCATGACCTTTTCCTCCAGTGATATAAGCAATAATCTCCTTCAAACCAGGCCCGAATAGGGTCTGCCCCTTGAAGGGAAGTTAAGTAGCTTATTTATTAAAGTCACGACAGCTGACCATGATATAAGCCATAGCGCTCTGCGCGCCAGAATAGTAAAAAACAGAATTCTTAGCCGTTAGTCTAGTCAAATGAACAAGGCATCAGAAAACAAAGGAATTGGCTAGCATAAGCTTGTCAAATATATTCATCCAATGGAGTCGCTTAACTGTAAAGTCTCATCAAGAGACTCAACCCAGAATGCCGCAGCAGCAGTGACAGAAGCAATGTATGCAAGGGGCTGCAGGATAAAACCCTGTTGAATAAACATTTTTTATCCATTGGATCTAAAAAGCACAACTGTCCTCGTCAGAGGTAGTGGTACGCTTAGCTAGAGTAGAAACTCTTCTCTCCACCTTAGGAACTGTCTGCCAGAAGTCCCGTGTGGTGGTAACTATTAGAAAACATTCTTCTAAAAAATAGGAGGGGAAGAGAACGGCACACCTGGTCTATCCCATTCCTTATTAAAAATTTTTTAGTAAACCTCTTTAGGTATTGGAAAAACATCAGTACACACCGGCACTGCATATTATTTATCCAGTCTACACAATTTCTCTGGCCCTGCGATTGTACACATTCATTCAGAGCAGCCAAAGCCTCCCTGAGCAACAAGTGGAGGTTCTCAAGCATAAATTTTAAATGTAGAAATATCAGAATCAGGTTAAATCATCTTCCCTGAGTCAAAAAAAAAATCACCCACAGACTAAGCATATTGTGAGGTAGTATCATACATGGTTCTTAAAGCGTCTGTATGCTCTGTATCTACCCCCAGAGCTAACTGCTTTCCTTTAATTTCAGGTAGTCTGACTAATACTGCTGCCAGAATATTATTCACCACCTTTGCCATGTCTTGTAAAATAAACGCTATGGGCGCCCTTGATGTACTTGGCGCCATTTGAGCGTGAGTCCCTGAAGCGGGAGTCGAAGGGTCTGACACGTGGGGAGAGTTAGTCGGCATAACTTTCCCCTCGACAGAATCCCCTGGTAAAAGAAACGCTATGGGTGCCCTTGATGTACTTGGCGCCATTTGAGCGTGAGTCCCTAAAGCGGGAGTCAAAAGGTCTGACACGTGGGGAGAGTTAGTCGGCATAACTACCCCCACGACAGAATCCTCTGGTGATAATGTTTTTAAAGACAAAAAATGATCTTTATTGTTTAACATGAAATCAGTACATCTGGTACACATTCTAAGATGGGGTTTCACCATGGATTTAAAACATAATGAACACAGAGCTTCCTCTATGTCAGACATGTTAGAACAGACTAATAATGAGACTAGTAAGCTTGGAAAACACTTTAAATCAAGTTAACAAGCAAATATATAAAACGTTACTGTGCCTTTAAGAGAAACAAATTTTGTCAAAATTTGACAAAGGCAGTATAACAAACGAAATTTTTACAGTACATGTAATAAGGTAACAGAGCATTGCACCCACTTGCAAATGGATGATTAACCCCTTAATGCAAAAAACAGATAAAAAAAAATAAAAAATGACATAGACGTTTTTAAAAACAGACAGAACAAACTGCCACAGCCAACAGTGGGAAGCTTCAGTTAACTGTTTCTATGCAAAATTTAAGCCAGCCATGTGGAAAAAACTTAGGCCCCAATAAGTTTTATCACCAAACATATGTTAAAAAACGATTAAACATGCCAGCAAACGTTTTAAAACACATTTTTACAAGAGTATGTATCTCTATTAATAAGCCTGATACCAGTCGCTATCGCTGCATTTAAGGCTTTACTTACATTACTTCGGTATCAGCAGTATTTTCTTAGTCAATTCCATTCCTAGAAAAATATTTTACTGCACATACCTTATCTGCAGGAAAACCTGCACGCCATTCCCCCTCTGAAGTACCTCACTCCTCAGAATGTGTGAGAACAGCAAATGGATCTTAGTTACGTCTGCTAAGATCATAGAAAAACGCAGGCAGATTCTTCTTCCAAATACTGCCTGAGATAAACAGCACACTCCGGTGCCATTTAAAAATAACAAACTTTTGATTGAAGAATAAACTAAGTAGAAAGCACCACAGACTCTCACAACCTCCTATCTATGTTGAGGCTTGCAAGAGAATGACTGAATATGGCAGTTAGGGGAGGAGCTATATAGCAGCTTTGCTGTGGGTGGACTCTTGCAGCTTCCTGTTGGGAAGGAGAATATATTCCATAAGTAATGGATGATCCGTGGACTGGATACACTTAACAAGAGAAATATATATTTTTCATAAATACCTTAAAGGGACAGTATACTGTAAAATAGTTTTTCCCTTAATGTCTTTACAATTGCTTTTTTACCAACTGCAGAGTAAAAAATGTATGAAAATTAGCTTTTTAAGGTTTATTTCTGTATATTAAAGCTCTGATTTTGTGTTTCGAAGCCACAGCCTAATAAAATGGGTTGAGCTTGTAGGTATAATCAGATCTCATTACTGTATCACATTGTGCACATATACCTGCTTCTTTATCTTATATCTGTCCTTAAAACAATCACCAATACTTTGAGAGAACAATGGAAAATCAACATTTTATTACCTTATGTCTGCTTTATCACACTGGGAGTGTAATTTCTTCTGCTGGCTGTGTTTACAAAGCTTATCTATAGCTGGGACCTGCGGCCACAAACTTTCAGAATAGGTGGGGATACCACATGCTAAATTAACAATTTCAAATGCCAATATAAGGTTAAAGGAGCTACTTGTAAACAATTTAATACACTCCAGCAGGTAAAGTGGATCATTGGGAACAAATTAAAGGGGAGAAAATTTTTGAGTAAACTGTCCCTTTAAGGCAAGAGTCTACCAGTTGGTACCTTATGTCAAAGGGATAGCTTACCATCTTGGCACATTGTAAAATTGTCTATACTGGTATTAATTATAATACTAGGGCAATAAAATTCTGATAAGATGGTAGCCAGAAAACATTATCAGAAATGAAACCTCATTTTTAAATGTTATACAGTCCTCCCTATGATTAGTGGATCACTAATGGACCCCAAAATTCTTATATAAGCTGGAGGATGGAGACTGTTAAACCTTAAAGGCCACTTTTGGACCTAAATGGTCAATATATTTAGAGCTTATCAATGTTATTTATATGGTATCTCAGTTGATCGTTAATAAGACTAACAACTCAGCATGTGTAGGTTGGTAAAATATCTTAGAGGGCTGTTTACACACCTGAAAAAGGATAATAGCGTGACTTAGATTGTAGTTATCCCTGGTAGGGAATACACTTGACCTTTGTGGGTGATATATCCTTTCCTAGCTCATTGATGCTATCTCTTTAACCCTAAGGAGTGGAAGTGGACTTAGCTAAGCAATGAAAAAACAGAAAATAACCAATAAAATATGTGCTGGGATGTAATATAAAATTTGCGCTTTTATGCCCATGTAAACTAACATGCAGGAAGCCATATGTATATAAAGTGCATAATAGGGTCCTTCAGTAAAGATGAGAGATTAATAAGGTTAGGTGACCCCATGTCATACACACACATATATATAAAAGGTAACGTTCCCTCCTTCCAAAGTAAAGGCGGAGGGGCGACTTAACAATTGTATGCAATGATTATATAGGTTAATTCTAAAAGATTGCTCTGACCCAAGAATTATATGGGCCTTGAAAAAGTGCTTACTGCTCATGATTCGGGGACCATTTAGTAAGCTCATTAGTACCCCATGTGCATATAGGGTCCAGAAGGCTAAGGCTGTCACACCACACTGTCTCGGCCGCAAACAGTGCGGTGGGGCCTAGAGGTTATTAGATTAATATACACATATAACTGAGAGAGTAGCACAAACTGTTTTTCTGAGTATCCTCTGATAGCAGGGCAAAACATTTCATGAATAACTTCCCAATCTACATTATCATCAAGTGGTGTGAAAGTCCAAGAAAAAATTGAGTTTCTTAAATATGGGCAAGTAGACAGGATTGCAGTCATAGAACTATTACAACAAAGGCTATTACTATTACAACAAAGGCTGAGTTAAGTAGTGATACGTAACATTAATAAAGCACCCATCTCAGATCTATTTCTCATAGCTTTCCCTGAAAAGTAGGATATAACAGTAAACATATGATGTCCCAGTTTGTATCATTGTCCGATGCTGAGAGAGCTCAATAATAAAAAGTCTCTTAAATGTGAATAACTAGGTAATATTGCAAATGTAAATACAGAACACTAAACTAAAATTTGCATAAACAGGTTATACATTCTAATGACCCAAAGTAAGTCTTTAGACTCCAAACTTAAAGTCTGTGGGACAGCAAGTGTGTGGTTAAATAGAGAGCCTTTGGGCACCCACTACTCACCACCTTAGGTATAGTTAAGAGTTATCAGTCACCCCACACCGATTTTAGTATATTGAGCCGTAAGACACATGCAGGAGTAAGTTTGTCCAAAGAAGCGTCTCCATGAAGTGGGTATCCATTCACCACTGACCCCCTGCTTATAACTGCTCAGACGAGATGGGACTGGAACCAAGACCCCGGCTGAGTCGCGTGATCTCCATTTAGCCTGCAGCATCAGCCCAGCGGGCGCCATGTTTCGGATCTCTGGGCCTATTGAGGTTTTCCTGGGATTAGTAGGCCGTGCAGGACTTGGAAAATCAGGAATCTCCATGCAGAACCACTTGGTCACGGCAGTTAACTGAATATGCGAGACTGCAGCAGCGATATCTAAGGTAGCAGACAATTACCATTGATGCGTGACTCCAGCAGTGAAGGCGTCGCCTGGAATTCTAGATTCCGGGTATGTATCTCTGCTTCCCTTGATGCAAGCCGACTCTAGCAGTTTCTTGGCTGTAACTCTGGGTTAGGTAAGTAGCCGGTTCGGCAGTATTACGTTAAGGTGATAGGCCCTCAAGCAATTGGAGGAGATGTCCTGTTATGCTGTTAAAGTGGTCATCCAGCATCTGCTGTACATGAGCCTCCCATCTGTCTAAGGCAGTCGAAGGTCTTAAGGCAGCCGCCTCTTGAGATTCGTCCTTAAAGCTCATGCTGGCTTGATGTGAGATCAATATATCTGTATCGCTCTCAATAAAAGACGTTTCAGCAGTCTCCTTAATATTTCTTAACCCGGTAAACTGGGGGGGGGGGGAGAGGATAGATGAAAGTTATGTGCTAGGCCATTGTTAAATATTTGTCCGCCCGATCCAGCTTTTTTTAAATGGTCTATGACAATAAAATATACATATCCATGTCCAGGATCCCCTCATATAACCATATAGATGACTTGTGACCGTAGATGCTAGGGAATTCTGATTATATTTGTTAGATTAGCTTATTCATTCACAGAGTTACTGGATTTTCAGTCTGTCATGGCTGCCGGTTAGACACGTCCCCCTAAATGTAAACTTTTATGTGTAAAGAGCCTAACATAGAATCTATTCCCCTATAGAAGTTAATGGAGCAAACACGATCCCATATTCTCAAATGTACTAACCGACATGAAAATATTCTTATTTCACATTCCAATGTTCTTTAAGTAGAAGAATATGTTCTGTTTATTCAGAAAAACACACACACACACACACATATATATGTCACTTTTAAAAATGTAATAAAAATGTTAGAGTTTAACGTTTTTGCTATAAAAAAATGAGAAAAGCACATTGCATGAAGAAAATATAACACTAAACAGGAGATACTAAGAGTTAAATTTACCATGCTTGCAGGTGGACAGGTTTTTGTAAGTAGTGAACCTGTCTGCATGCAATCACCATTTGGGATGTTTCATTGCAGTGTGGAATTTAACATTGCACAAGAGGATTCTTGTGCAATACTGCCGCCTGAACTGAAGCAACCAATTGTGTTAGAGCAGGGCATATTAATCACCCCAAATGAGCGAGTGTTTGGGTGATTGATCTCGCCACTTCTAAGGAGAAAAATAAGTGGTTTCTGCTTCTTAAATATCTGGCAGCAGACTTGCTTATGTGAACCTGCTCCACATAGACAAAAAGAAACCTTAATAAATCTAGCCCTTACTGGGGAAAAAACACTTATAGATAGTAAGGATATTAGTGGATTAGAGACATAATAACTGGGTGGAAGATTTTAGTGGTGGTTGGTTAATCAATACAGTTATAAGAAATTCTTGGGGAAGGAAAACAAAAATTATGTTAATTATACCTTATCAAGTGATTTTTGAGGACACACGTCACCCAACTTGTGCTTAAAAACAATGAATAGGCTTCGGAAAGCTCCTAAGTGGGTGACAGCTTAGTGGGTTACAATATTAACCCTGATAATTTGATTGGCAAGATTAGAATCTAGGTCATATGGAGTTATTACCTATGCTATTGATAGGTTTTCCATTTTGTTTATATTGCTCTATTTGCTCTTGCAATCAATCACCTAATATCCTTATCTCTTTCCGTACCAATATCTTTTTTATTGCAGTGGTATTTCTTCTTTCACTAAATGTACCATTTTTACATATCTATACCATATTGCTTAATTAATTGCTAATTATATTACTCAGACCATTGTTTGCATCCACAACTAAGCCCTCTTGATAATATACCTTGTACTGATATTAGCCTCCCTATGTTGAATTCTCTTACCCATGATCATTTCTCTCCCATCTTCCACTTATTGTGCCACTTGAGACCATCTCTCCCCATCTCTCTTTCTATATCATGTCTCATCTTTTTCTTCCTTGAAACAACACAATTGATTTCCTTCATCTAATCATACTTACCCCTTGCTACTTTTCTTATTGCAGTTTTCCCCCATTTTACCCTCATTATATTCTCTCATTCCCCAACACCTCTTGTTTACAAGGTTTTTTTGTGTGTCAGGACCCCAGAACTCCAATCACTTATCATTTCGGATCTTTGGTCACCTTCTTTAAGGTCTAGTAAATTAACAAGGCACATATCATAGCTTTAATCAGCACTTTCTGGTGTCTATTGACTTCTTATGTTATGTCAATGCTTTATCAGATGGGTGGAAGTAAATTGCACACATTTTCCTTTCTTTGTCACACTGGAATCATTACCTTCAACACCTCTTGGAGACATCATTGTTCACAGGTCTCATAGAAGGTCCAACCAACCTTCCACAAATGTGAGACCCTACAAATAACAAGGTATTATATTTGGGTGGGTCAGTTTTGACTGTATATTTAAAAAGCTTTTGTCAAAATACAGCTTGAAGAGGTGGTCAGTGGTATTATTTACTGTAACATCCTTGACACACATTCAAGTTCATTCGGCAAACCCCTTAAAAATGATATGCTTGTCTCTAGGGCTTTAATGTATGATAAGATATGACTGCTTCTGTGACTCTTAAGGAAATTCCTATTTTTAATTAAAGTTTCTAACATAATAACAACATCGGAAAAATATATACCTATGGTATTTTTGTCATTTCTTGTCATTATTATCTTCTGCATTGCTTCTTATATTTATTCCCAAAGCATGGCTTTCAACACTTTAAGATTCTCTTAATTACACATCTTTCACTTTCCACTGCAGGCAACATCTGCTGTATGATAAATTAAGCAGAAATACAGGTTCAACTGCTAAGAAAATCTACTTTCCCAGGTGGTGGGCAAAAATAAAAATCTCTTTACACATATTTTAGATATATAATCCTTTGCATGTTAAATACATAGGCTTAGTATTTTTTGTCACGCGAACACACATATAAACATACACACACATACATTTTTATAGCAGTGATAAGTAGCAAAATATTATATATGATACACAAACATGAACACACACACACACATGCAAACACACACACACACACATTCATACAGGCACACATATACATACTATCCCAGGATTAGTTAAATGTATGTCCGGGAAAGAATCCTAGTTGGTAAGTGACTATATTTACACTGCCCCAGCACTGAGGATAAGACCCAGGACATTACCAAATAGATGATAAGGTCCGACTATAAGAACAAGAAGAATCCAAGCTGTAGTCAAGGAGCAATCCAAAGGTCAGTACCGTCCAGGCAGAAATCACACAACAAAATCTTAATTCAAAGAATAGTAAAAGTCCAAGCCAAAGTCAGCAACAGCGGGAAATAAACAATCCAACTCAAAGTCAAAGAGCAAGGTCAAAGGTCATAAGTGAGCAATAAGAGTGGTAAGTAAAGGAATAGTGCACCCAAGAGAAGATCCTATACATAGAAGTATGCTACCAACCAGAAGCATTCTAACCATGATCCAAGAGTGCTAACATGATGCTCTTTCATAACCCCCTCCAGGGGACCATATATGGACAGTCAGGATGATGAAAATAAAAAGTGGATTGCTGCACAAACGAGAATCAAGTATGTGTGCAACCTCATACTCATATGATTAGTTTGGTGAATTGGTTATGCACTGCTGGTCTCAAAAAGGAGTTGTCGAAAACAGGGTGAATCTGTATAGTAGATGGAATCTGGAGTTGATAAGCTATAGGATTATCCCGTCTTAGTACAAGAAACAGGCCCAAAAACTTAGCTATCAGTTTGGTGGTGGGTTGTTTTAATTTCAGATGTTTAGAAGACAGCCACACCGAATCCCTGAACCAGTATGTTGAGGTCTCCCGAGATTTGTGATACTGATTCCAATGTTGGTGGGGTAAACGTGCTCTTTTATCAGCTGCAGGAACTCCAGAAACCTGAATCTCTAGTGGAAAGTTATGCGGTTGAAACCCAAGTGCTGCATGAAAATGAAAAGTTTGATTTGCAGAATGATATGAACAGTTGTAAGCAGATTTTGCTAAAGGCAATAGTCTGACCAATTATCTGGAGTGGCTGAAATGTAGTGATTTGAAAACATATGATACCGATTCCAATGTTGGTGGGGTAAACGTGCTCTTTTATCAGCTGCAGGAACTCCAGAAACCTGAATCTCTAGTGGAAAGTTAAGCGGTTGAAACCCAAGTGCTGCATGAAAATGAAAAGTTTGATTTGCAGAATGATATGAACAGTTGTAAGCAAATTTTGCTAAAGGCAATAGTCTGACCAATTATCTGGAGTGGCTGAAATGTAGTTTTGTAGGTAGGCTTCATGGGTTTGATTAACCCTTTCTGTCTGTCCTTTAGATTGAGGGTGAGATGCAGAAGACAAAGATGTTGATATTCCTATTTTGACAGACATCTCTCCAACATTTTTAAAATAGTTTTGTTTCTCTGTCAGAGATTATATTACATGCTAACCCATGGAATCAGATGACTTGAGAGATGAAAAGAGAGGCTAAATTGTTCACGACTACCCATATTAAAGTATTAACTTTTTTTTATCTTTAGAAACTGGGAGATCAGTAATAAAATCCATACTCAAATGAGCCCATAGATGCTTAGGAACCTTGAGGGGTAAAAGAAAGCCATCAGAACAGTGATGGGGTACTTTATTAGAAGAACACAGCTGGCAGGTTGCTACATATTCATTAACATCTTGTGACAGATGTCCAGACAGTTTGCTGTCATGTGCCCACTGCAATAGTGCTTTTTTAAGTTTTGATGGTACAAATAGTATATAAAGCAGACGATTACTACTAGGTGGAACCTGGGTCTGAGCTGCCTGAATTTGCTGGAGAAGAGTGAAGAGTGGTTGACTTGTAATTATGGTTTGATAAGTTCCATATGCTCCGGTTCCACATGAAGGCAAATGCCAGATCGTTACAGATGGTGACACTGTGTGTGTAACTCCATCTGTAACAATCATTTGCTGGTGGCATCGGGATGTGTGGGAGGGAAACCGGGAGGTGGGTGGTAGGTCCAGCAGTGGAGGGGGAGGAAGGGGCTCTACACTGCAGAAAAAATAATTAAAGGGAGAGGGAGGATGGGGAGCTACACTGGAGAAATGGATGGAATGGGGGTTGGGGTTCCCATATATAATGATCGCTAGGAGGAGGGAGGTGGGGGGACCACTACACTACAGAAAACATATAAAAAAATATAAAACTGGAAAAAAATAAATAAAACTATATATAAATTAGGTACAAAGATGGCCACCATTAGTGGGAGGGTTAGAGAGCTGTTTGGGAGGGATCAGGGAGGATTGAGGGTTGAGGAGGATCACTACACTGCAAAAAAAATAAAAATGATAATAAAAAAAGCCCTAAAATGCATACTGGCAGATTGTCTGCCAGTACCTAAAATGGTGGTGATAAGTGTGGATGGGGTGTGTGTAAGAGAGCTATTTGGGAGGAATTGGGGCGGAGGTTCAGGTGGGAGGGTAATCTCTACACTACAGCTAAAATTAACCTTATAAACTTCCTGTTTAACCCCTTCACTGCCGGGGGAAAACAAGTGTGGTGTGCAGCTGAAATTAGCAGCCTTCTAATTACCAAAAAAACAATGGCAAAGCCATGTATGTCTGCTATTTCTGAACAAAGGGGATCCCAGAGAAGCTTTTCCAATCATTTGTGTCATGATTGCACAAGTGGTATGTAAATAATGTCAGTGAGAAACCCAACGTTTGTGAAAAATTTCATTTTTTTTAATGCAGTTGGCAGTGAAATGGTGCCATGAATTATACCAAAATGGGCCTAGATCAATAACTTGGGATGTCAATTTAAAAATATATATAGTTTTGATAGGCAAATAAAAAAACAAGGCTCTCTTTCTGTTTAAATGGAGTGATAACAAAATGTTAAAAATTATCTAGAATTTTGGGTAAGTTCTCTGAAATTTCCTGTAGCAAAGGGGTAAGCTGACAGAAAAGTTATATATTTTAAACTGTAGGCAAAAACAAGTTAAATTGTAGTGAAAACATTCTACTTTAATTTGTAATTGATTCAATCTGAGCCTCTATATCATCCTCAGATGGTTTCCAGTTACCTTCTACTCCCTGTGAAATTCTGTATCCCAGAGAGCTTCATTACTTTCTATGGCCTAGATTTAGAGTTTGGCGGTAGCCGTGAAAACCAGCGTTAGAGGCTCCTAACGCTGGTTTTAGGCTACCGCCGGTATTTGGAGTCAGTCAGGAAAGGGTCTAACGCTCACTTTTCAGCCGCGACTTTTCCATACCGCAGATCCCCTTACGTCAATTGCGTATCCTATCTTTTCAATGGGATCTTTCTAACTCCGGTATTTAGAGTCGTGTCTGAAGTGAGCGTTAGAAATCTAACGACAAAACTCCAGCCGCAGAAAAAAGTCAGCAGTTAAGAGCTTTCTGGGCTAACACCGGTTCATAAAGCTCTAAACTACTGTGCTCTAAAGTACACTAACACCCATAAACTACCTATGTACCCCTAAACCGAGGTCCCCCCACATCGCCGCCACTCAATTAAATTTTTTTATCCCCTAATCTGCCGGCCGCCACCTACGTTATCCTTATGTACACCTAATCTGCTGCCCCTAACACTGCCGACCCCTATATTATATTTATTAACCCCTAACCTGCCCCCCACAACGTCGCCACCAGCTACCCACAATAATTAACCCCTAATCTGCCGACCGCCACCTACGTTATACTTATGTACCACTAATCTGCTGCCCCTAACACCGCTGACCCCTATATTATATTTATTAACCCCTAATCTACCCCCTCAACGTCGCCTCCACCTGCCTACACTTATTAACCCCTAATCTGCCGACCGCAAAGCGCCGCTACTTAAGTTATCCTTATGTACCCCTAATCTGCTGCCCCTAACACCGCCGACCCCTGTATTATATTTATTAACCCCTAACCTGCCCCCCACAACGTCGCCGCCAGCTACCTACAATAATTAACCCCTAATCTGCCGACCGCAAAGCGCCGCTACTTACGTTATCCTTATGTACCCCTAATCTGCTGCCCCTAACACCGCGACCCCTGTATTATATTTATTAATCCCTAACCTGCCCCCCACAACGTCGCCGCCAGCTACCTACAATAATTAACCCCTAATCTGCCGACCGCAAAGCGCCGCTACTTACGTTATCCTTATGTACCCCTAATCTGCTGCCCCTAACACCGCCGACCCCTATATTATATTTATTAACCCCAAATCTGCCCGCCACAACGTCGCCTCCACCTGCCTACACTTATTAACCCCTAATCTGTCGAGCGGACCGCACCGATATTATAATAAAGTTATTAACCCCTAATCCGCCTCACTAACCCTATAATAAATAGTATTAAACCCTAATCTGCCCTCCCTAACATTGCCGACACCTAACTTCAAACATTAACCCCTAATCTGCCGACTGGAGCTCACCGCTATTCTAATAAATGTATTAACCCCTAAAGCTAAGTCTAACCCTAACACTAACACCCCCCTAAGTTAAATATAATTTAAATCTAACGAAATGAATTAACTCTTATTAAATAAATTATTCCTATTTAAAGCTAAATACTTACCTGTAAAATAAATCCTAATATAGCTACAATATAAATTATATTTATATTATAGCTATTTTAGGATTTATATTTATTTTACAGGTAACTTTGTATTTATTTTAACCAGGTACAATAGCTATTAAATAGTTAAGAACTATTTAATAGCTAAAATAGTTAAAATAATTACAAAATTACCTGTAAAATAAATCCTAACCTAAGTTACAATTAAACCTAACACTACACTATCAATAAATAAATTAAATAAACTACCTACAATTATCTACAATTAAACCTAACACTACACTATCAATAAATTAATTAAATACAATATCTACAAATAACTACAATGAAATAAACTAACTAAAGTACAAAAAATAAAAAAGAACTAAGTTACAAAAAATAAAAAAATATTTACAAACATCAGAAAAATATTACAACAATTTTAAACTAATTACACCTACTCTAAGCCCCCTAATAAAATAACAAAGCCCCCCAAAATAAAAAAATGCCCTACCCTATTCTAAATTACTAAAGTTCAAAGCTCTTTTTTACCTTACCAGCCCTGAACAGGGCCCTTTGCGGGGCATGCCCCAAAGAATTCAGCTCTTTTGCCTGTAAAAAAACCACATACAATACCCCCCCAACATTACAACCCACCACCCACATACCCCTAATCTAACCCAAACCCCCCTTAAATAAACCTAACACTAACCCCCTGAAGATCTTCCTACCTTATCTTCACCATACCAGGTTCACCGATCGATCCAGAAGAGCTCCTCCGATCTCTTGATCCAAGCCCAAGCGGGAGGCTGAAGATGTCCATGATCTGGCTGAAGTCTTCATCCAAGCGGGAGCTGAAGAGGTCCATGATCCGGCTGAAGTCTTCTATCAACGGCATCTTCAATCTTCTTTCTTCCGGATCCATCTTGCAGACCTCCGACGCGGAACATCCTGCTGGCCCGACGGACTACCGACGAATGAAGGCTCCTTTAAGGGACGTCATCCAAGATGGCGTCCCTCGAATTCCGATTGGCTGATAGGATTCTATCAGCCAATCGGAATTAAGGTAGGAATATTCTGATTGGCTGATGGAATCGGAACAGCCAATAGAATGCAAGCTCAATCTGATTGGCTGATCGGATCAGCCAATCGGATTGAACTTGATTCTGATTGGCTGATTCCATCAGCCAATCAGAATATTCCTACCTTAATTCCGATTGGCTGATAGAATCAGCCAATCGGAATTCAAGGGACGCCACCTTGGATGACGTCCCTTAAAGGAGCCTTCATTCGTCGGTAGTCCGTCGGGCCAGCAGGATGTTCCGCGTCGGAGGTCTGCAAGATGGATCCGGAAGAAAGAAGATTTAAGATGCCGTTGATAGAAGACTTCAGCCGGATCATGGACCTCTTCAGCTCCCGCTTGGATGAAGACTTCAGCCGGATCATGGTCATCTTCAGCCCCCCGCTTGGGCTTGGATCAAGACATCAGAGGAGCTCTTCTGGATCGATCGGTGAACCTGGTATGGTGAAGATAAGGTAGGAAGATCTTCAGGGGCTTAGTGTTAGGTTTATTTAAGGGGGGTTTGGGTTAGATTAGGGGTATATGGGTGGTGGGTTGTAATGTTGGGGGGGGTATTTTATGTGTTTTTTTTACAGGCAAAAGAGCTGAATTCTTTGGGGCATGCCCCGCAAAGGGCCCTGTTCAGGGCTGGTAAGGTAAAAGAGCTTTGAACTTTAGTAATTTAGAATAGGCTAGGGCATTTTTTTATTTTGGGGGGCTTTGTTATTTTATTAGGGGGCTTAGAGTAGGTGTAATTAGTTTAAAATTGTTGTAATATTTTTCTGATGTTTGTAAATATTTTTTTATTTTTTGTAACTTAGTTCTTTTTTATTTTTTTACTTTAGTTAGTTTATTTCATTGTATTTATTTGTAGATATTGTATTTAATTAATTTATTGATAGTGTAGTGTTAGGTTTAATTGTAGTTAATTGTAGGTATTTTATTTAATTAATTTATTGATAGTGTAGTGTTAGGTTTAATTGTAACTTAGGTTAGGATTTATTTTACAGGTAATTTTGTAATTATTTTAACTATTTTAGCTATTAAATAGTTCTTAACTATTTAATAGCTATTGTACCTGGTTAAAATAAATACAAAGTTACCTGTAAAATAAATATAAATCCTAAAATAGCTATAATATAAATATAATTTATATTGTAGTTATATTAGGATTTATTTTACAGGTAAGTATTTAGCTTTAAATAGGAATAATTTATTTAATAAGAGTTAATTAATTTCGTTAGATTTAAATTATATTTAACTTAGGGGGGTGTTAATGTTAGGGTTAGGGTTAGACTTAGCTTTAGGGGTTAATACATTTATTAGAATAGCGGTGAGCTCCAGTCGGCAGATTAGGGGTTAATGTTTGAAGTTAGGTGTCGGCGATGTTAGGGAGGGAAGATTAGGGGTTAATACTATTTATTATAGGGTTAGTGAGGCGGATTAGGGGTTAATAACTTTATTATAATAGCGGTGCGGTCCGCTCGGCAGATTAGGGGTTAATAAGTGTAGGCAGGTGGAGGCGACGTTGTGGGGAGCAGATTAGGGGTTAATAAATATAATATAGGGGTCGGCGGTGTTAGGGGCAGCAGATTAGGGGTACATAGGGATAATGTAAGTAGCGGCGGTTTACGGAGCGGCAGATTAGGGGTTAATAATAATTTGCAGGGGTCAGCGATAGCGGGGGCGGCAGAATAGGGGTTAATAAGTGTAAGGTTAGGGGTGTTTAGACTCGGGGTACATGTTAGAGTGTTAGGTTCAGACGTAGGAAGTGTTTCCCCATAGGAAACAATGGGGCTGCGTTAGGAGCTGAACGCGGCTTTTTTGCAGGTGTTAGGTTTTTTTTCAGCTCAAACAGCCCCATTGTTTTCTATGGGGGAATCGTGCACGAGCACGTTTTTGAAGCTGGCCGCGTTCGTAAGCAACTCTGGTATCGAGAGTTGCAGTGGCGTTAAATATGCCTGTACGCTCCCTTTTTGGAGCCTAACGCAGCCATTATGTGAACTCTCAATACCAGAGGTATTTAAAAGGTGCGGCCAGAAAAAAGCCAGCGTTAGCTACGCGGGTTGTTACCGACAAAACTCTAAATCTAGGCCTATGGAAGGCATCTCTCATCTCTCTGGGACTTCCAGGTTCCTCTTTTATAGAATCCAGTAAGTTCAGCCCCTGCAAAGTCTGTACTATAATTTCTCTCCAAACTAGAGAATCTTTGCTTATCCAGCCTATATAAAGTAATACAGCTCTCTGGGAAACTGAAGCTGTCAGTTTATCAGTTTTATTTTAAATTAAGAAATACAAAGTGCAATGTAATTTATAAAAGATACATATAAATATACCAAGTATGATCCTAATTTTTTAAAGCATGATCAGCAGTTTAAAAATCATTATTCTAAATACATTGCTGTATACAAACTAAAATACATAACAGAAAGTGCAAAGTTTAAATGTAATTAAACTTAATCTGAAGAAAAAAATTAATATTAAGTACAAAGCACAAACTGTAAATGCAGCAGAACTGTCATGTCAGGAAATGCTATATTGCACTGGGCTTGTTTCTCCTTCACAAACAGAAATGGAGGGAAGATCACAATACATTCATTTGTCTTTGATGCAAATCTCATACCTCTTTCCAGAATGCTGCTTTCAAAGCCCCAGTATTCCATTACATCTCCGCGGATAATATGCGGAAGTGTGGAATTCTACTGCATACTAGGCCACAGACTGTGATCCTTGTTGCAACTTTAGCAAAGTTATTCTACTGCCGCATTTCTACCAGACTTATCAAATACTGATTACAAAGCAGATAAAAAGGTTTTGGAATCCTGTAAAATGAGATCATCTTTGTCAGCTGCGGTGAGACCCAGGAGAGAGCTTTACTTTTAAGTAATGAGATGATAAATGTGACTTGAGCTACAGAGGAGTAAAAAGTTGCAGGGTCGTTTTTGAAGTGTAAGTGGCATTGGTTGAGAAAGCCGCTACACTCTTCAGGGGTCTGTCAAACTTCTCCAGAGGAGGTGACTTAGTTGCATGTGACAGCACAGAGGGTTAGACCCAGGACATGGCCAAATAGATGATAAGATCAGAATATAAGTACAGGGAGAAGCCGTAGTCAAGGAACAAATTGAAGGTCAGTACCATTCAGGCAGAAAACACAACAGAATCGTAATCCAAAGAATAGTAAAAATCAACGCCAAAATCAGCAACAAGCAGGAAAAAGCAGTCCGGATCAAAGTCCAAGAGCAAGGTCAAAGGGCAAGCAGAGGTTGGTAAAAGTTATCCAAAGACTAAGTGAAGGAAAAGTGCACATAGGAAAAGATTCATGGGCACTAACAGAAACAAATGACAGCCTTAAAGGGACATAAAACCCATACATTATCTTTTGTCATTCAGATAGAGCATGCAATTTTAAACAACTTTTCATTTCACTTCTATTATCTAATTTGCTTAGTGACCTTGCTATCCTTAAAGTTTACCTAGGTAGGGTCAGGAGCAGCAATGAGCTACTGGGAAGTAGCTGCTGGTTGGTAGTTGCATTTATATGCCTCTTGTCATTGGTTCATACTTGTCTTTGATGACGAATCCGGCTTCAGATAATCGTTGTGTGCCCAATTTGGCGTCCAGCTCATGGGGCATGCAGAGATTGGCTGAAGCCAGATTCGTCATCAAACATAAAAATAAAGTATAAGAGCGGAGGAACGGGGCAATGTTTACGATCACTAAATGGTAATTATTTAAATTGCCCCTAGATAGTATGTATACAATAGCCAAAGTTTACAATCACTTTAAAATCACATGGTCTATCTGAATCATGAAAAAAGGGGTTTCATGTCCCTTTACAATAGCGCAGGAGCAGATGCGCTAACCCGACATCAGTTTAGTGCAAAACCTGAGATCAGCTGTCAGAAAAGCAAAGATCAGCCAAAAGTGCTAACAGCCTGCAGAGTGCTAACGTGATGCTCACTGACACATACAAACACATATATACACACATATATACACACATATACACATGTCCTTCAATATAACATTAATTCAAATGACCTCATTCAAATGTACCAATTTCGGGATTCATTGTGGTCAAAGTTCAAGCATACTGGCTCTATGAATGATCACTGTGTATATAGACAATGGCGAAATATATGCACTAAACAAACAAAATTGGCTAAGGCACAATATTTCTGTGAAAATCTGAACAATAACATATCTAACCCTAGAAAGTTTTGGAAACTCATAAATAACTTACAAAATCCACCAATCCACTCCCAACCCTCCACTGTCAATGTGGATAACCAAAACCTGCAATTCCCCTTAGAAGTAGCAAATGCCTTTAACAATTATTTTGTCGGATGCTCCACCACCCTAATTGACAAACTAATAAATGGCACACATCCTGAAGCTACAAATGTGGATCAGGCCCCACTAAAACAGCAAAGACCCAATATAGAGAAGTTCAATTTTAGACCTGTACCCATCAATGTCGTTAAGAAATACCTTAATAATCTAACAATGAAAAACCAGTCTGGACCTGATCAAATCCCAGCAATGCGGTTGAAGCTCAGTACGCCGGAAATTGCTAAGCCTGTCACAACCCTAATTAACGAATCCTTGGTGTCTGGATACAAACCTAAACTCTGGAAAACTGCAAGAGTAGTGCCTATTCATAAAAGTGGGGAGTTAACCTTGGTTTCTAACTATCGCCCTATATCATTGCTCCCAGTATTGTCAAAAATCTTAGAAAAATGCGTCCATACGCAATTATGCGAGTACTACCAACTTTCTAACTATCAGACCCCTGATCAATCAGGTTTTCGACCAAATCACTCCACTACAACTGCCCTCCTAAAAGTTTGCAACAACATCCAAACTGGCATGGAACAAGGAGACCTAACTGGAGCTATTTTCCTTGATTTTGCTAAGGCTTTTGACACAGTGGACCACGACATACTACTGCTCAAACTAAAAAACTCTGGTATTGCTGATCGTCCATTAACCTGGTTTAGATCATATGTATCGGATCGATCACAATATGTCTCTGTTTCTAACAGTGACTCCCTCCCTCTGCCAGTCACGTGTGGTGTTCCCCAAGGTTCCATTCTCAGCCCTCTACTATTCACATTATTTATAAATGATTTGCCTTATGTCTGCAAATCCTCAACTGTACACATGTACGCAGACGACATGGTAATCTATGCAAACAAATCTGATCTGCCGCAGCTTGAGACAGTGCTCCAAGACCAGTTCACAGAGGTAGAAAAGTGGATCTCAAAAAACAAACTCTTCCTAAACACTGGCAAAACAGTCACAATGATCTTTGGAACTGGGCCTAAATTACACAAATTACAAAATTCCCATCTACGCATCAAAACAAACAACAATTGCACGCTGACTGCAGTCCACTCTTTCAAATACTTGGGTATGTTCTTAGACCCTAATCTATCTTTTGGCCTCCACATAGAAAAACTTGCATCTAAACTTTATCCGAAATTAGGTGCCCTGTACAGAAACAAATCCTGCCTCAGCCCTACAGTAAAGGAAAAGATTGTACTGCAAATGCTGATGCCTATCATGGATTATGGAGACGTAGTATACGCAAACTCACCTTAATAAACTTAATACATTGTATAACTCGTTCTGCCGCTTTGTGCTACAATGTAACTACAGGACCCACCATTGTGACATGCTAAAAGAACTAAACTGGCTGACGCTGGAATCCAGACGCACCCTCCATCTTTCCTGCCTTGTGTTTAAGTGCCTTTCTGGAAAGCTCCCACCCTACCTGAGCAGAATGCTCTCCCCGGCTATTCCCACCTCCTATAACCTCCGATCCAGTACCAGCACATTATTTAGCTTGCCTCAATACAAAAAGAAAGCAACTCGATCCTCCTTTTCCTACCGAGCGCCACAGTTATGAAATGACCTCCCGCACACTTTCAAACCTTCCCCAAGCCTAATATCCTTTAAGAGATCCCTCTCTACATATCTCAAAACAGAATGCACCGGTCATGGTTGATTATATATTTCTTACCTGTTCTATGTAAAATTTTTGCATCTATTGTGTATTATTATTGTTTTTTAATTTTATTGTACCCTATTGTATCAATGCAATGTTTTGTGGACCCAGGACATACTTGAAAACGAGAGAAATCTCAATGTATCCTTCCTGGTAAAATATTTTATAAATAAATAAATTAAGGGGGCGATTTATCAAGCTGTGGCGGACAGGGGCACACATACACGCCTCTGTCCAACGCAGCTCGCCTCTGGCTGGCTGAATTCCCCTGGTGGAATTCAGCAGTGCACACGAGCGCTATTTTGCTCTCACATGCAATCCCGCACCTTGCCTGCGCACAGCCAATCACATGTGGGCAGGAGCTGTCAATCTCCCCGGTCGGACTAGACCTAAGAGGTGGTGAAAGTGTAGGGAAGCAGCGGTCTAATGACCGCTGCTTGTAAAATACGGCATGCAGGTTCGCTTGTAAGAACCTGCAGTCGTAGGCAGGCGAAAGCCTGCCGAAGAGCTTGATAAATTGCCCCCTTAAAGTGATGGCAAACTCTCCTCTTTTTAAAAACAGATTCCTGAGTGTTATGTTAATGATATTTTAGATGGAGTTTCATTTATCAGCTGTAATAAATATGCACTATAACTTACTTTTTTAATATACTGTAGATATGAAATTCAAATACCCTGCGCTACACCGATCACTTCCTAAGTCAATATTAATGTGAGCTAAAGGTTTGACATATATAAAATATCACTAACATTCCGGATCTGTTTTTAAAAATAGAAGCTCTTACCATCACTTTAAGTTTAATATAGTTTTTATGTTTTTACTATTTCAGAAAGGCATTTTTATGAAAGGCCTCCATATATTTAACTTTCTCCGCAAACTAGTTTTTTTTTTTTTTTTTACCAATTTTCATTGAGAGATAAAAGTGAGAGTGAACAACATAAGAGCATACTGAAACACTGATACAAATTCAACCAGAAGGACATGCATATCATTTGAATTACACAAGTCAATCATTACATCCCAATTGCTTTCCAGAGACTATGGGGCCTATTTATCAAAGGTCTTGCGGACCTGATCCGACAGTGCGGATCAGGTCCGCAAGACCTCGCTGAATGCGGAGAGCAATACGCTCTCCATATTCAGCATTGCACCAGCAGCTCACAAGAGCTTCTGGTGCAACGCCGCCCCCTGCTGACTCGTGACCAATCGGCCGCCAGCAGGGAGATGTCAATCAACCCGATTGTACTCGATCGGGTTAATTTACGGCGATTCCTGTCCGCCTCACCAGAGCAGGCGGACAGGGTTATGAAGCAGCGGACCCACAAGCTTGATATATGGGCCCCTATGATACACAGAGCACAAAATTACTGTTCATTTATGTTTTAATTTCTCATATTCTTGTCTAAAACAACAATTTAATGTCAGTAATAACTTGTCACAAGCAAGTTCCAAAAAACAAAGAAACAAGCTTTTTAAGGCAAAATCCCTTTGATACCCCAATATTTTCCCTGTGCCAACGTAATTGTTGAAAAAACCATGGGTCTGAGGATCTAAAGTTATCTGTTCTGGCAAAATTATCTTATCCAGAAAGGAAGTATTTGAGTTTGAGAGTTGTTCATCCTGCTATGCAGTATTCTGGATGTGAATAAATGACACATAATAATAATAATTATAATAATAATAATTGGCTTTAAATGATAACAACTGCAAAACAATTAATTGTATGCTAACAATATGACTGTGGCTAGCCATTTTGTTTGCAGCCTTGATTGGCAGCTCCAAATGAGGCAAATAGTGGGTGGAGTTTGGCTATTAAAAAAAATAATTGCAGTAAACAAGAAGTTAATTTTGTTTGTGTTTAGACTTGGTTGATATGTTATTGTATAGCAGCACAAGACAAACGGCTAGAATACGAGCGAGTTTTGCGGTAAGCTGAAAAAGCAGCGTTAACAGGTCCTAACGCTGCTTTTTCACTACCGCTGGTATTACAAGTCTTGCAGGTTTAGGGGCACCACGCACTTCTTTGGCCTAACCGCAAACCGACTTACGTAAAGTTTGTAAAGTCTTTTTTCTATGGGACTTCCATAGCGCTGATATTACGAGTTTGTCCTGGGAGGCCAAAAAGTGAGCGGTACAAATGTTTTGTTCAAGTTTCCCATTAACCTTTGTCACATTTCACACATTGGGGTACTCTGGTTCCCCACAGGAAGTTTGTAGTCAAATTAAAATCTCATCCTAAAAGTGAGCAACAGTAAAGACGTTAGTCTCTTGAGTAAGATTCTCCCAGATGCTAGATGGGGATATATAGCTAGTTAGTGGCATATATGTTGCAAAACATGTAAACCCTCTCTCTGATTTTAGCCTGCTTTAGCAAAAATCTCCTCTCTTTATGTTTTGTACTTCAGTTATTCAGTTATTCAGATATTCAGTTATTCAGTTACAATATGTTGACTCCCACCTCCACAGGCCTTCCACCTAGTTTTTAAACATTAAAACGTTCCCTCACATAAACAAATAATTCAAATAATACAAAACAACCTAAAGGCTAGTGTCAATCAAAGTGCCCACCCCACCCCTTTTTCTGGCCAACAAGCATACAACTAGATTCCAAGTCTTGCGTTGTGGCTTGTAACGCTGAAAATATGGCATTTTCAGCGTTAAAACAGCACCACAGCTATTGCAAGTCTTGTCGGTATAGCTGTACCACACACCTTTTAGCCTGTATCGCAAACACTATTTAAATATTATTAACCCCTAATCTGCCATCCGCCCACACCGCCACTATAATAAACCTATTAACCCCTAAATCGCAAGCCCCCACAATGAAATATACTAAAAAAAACTAACCCCTAACCTGAAAGCCCCCCACAATGAAATAAACTAATTTAAACTAGTAACCCCTAAACCTAACAACCTCCTAACTTTAAATTAAAATTAAAATTTCCCTAGCTTAAATTCAATTAAAACTTACCTGTCAAATTAAAAAAATAATTTTAAACTAACAAACTATTATAATTTTTAAAAATAAAATTAAACTAACTACCAATTAAATAAAACTAAACTACCAATAAAAAATCCTAACACTACTCTAAAAATTACAAAAAGTATCTAATTACCAAAAAATAAAACTAACTAAATTACAAAAAAAATAAACACTTAATTGTGAAAAATAACAAACAAATTATCAAAAATAAAAAAAGAATTACACCTAATCTAATAGCCTTATCAAAATAAAAAAGCCCCCCAAAATAAAAAAAAAACCTAGCCTACAATAAACTACCATGGCCCTTAAAAGGGCCTTTTGAGGGGCATTGCCCCAAAGATATCAGCTATTTTACCTGTAAATAAAAATACAACCCCCCCAACAGTAAAACCCACCACTCAACCAACCCCCCCCAAATAAAAAAAACCTAAGCTACCCATTGCTGTTAAAAGGGCATTTGTATGGGCATTGCCCTTTTACTGCCCAGACCCTAAACTAAAAAATAAAACCCACCCAATAAACCCTTAAAAACGCCTAACACTGGGGGGCGGAGCTAGCCGCCAAGCTGGAGAGATGTGTTTTTGGAGAGCTCTCTCTCTTAACTACAAATAACTAGCATTTATTGAGAAAAGGACTGTTTTGGGTACCTTAATAACACCCCCTAAAGTGAGTGAGATCCCTTCTAAGACTAGGATTGGGTTAAAATAGAGGTATATAGCCTCCAAACTCAGCCTGCCATAGATTGCTGCGGGAGACCGGCCCGCCGTGTGGAGACCGTTGTGCAACTATCTGTCACGGAACAAGAACCTGGCTCTACTGATCTTGGCTGTGGACTAACCATCAAACACCTCCTGTCTCTGCCGCTGCTGTCCGGAGGGTCAGGGCTCCGCTCCGGAGCGGCAGATTGCAGACTGACAGGTAAAGCAGAGAGGAATCAGGAGTCTGCCGCAATACCGCACCATCTTTGGTTCTGACCCCTGGAGTGCTGGAGTGCTTCTCTGCCGATGCCGCAGCCTGCTGCTATTTGGAGCCTCTAGGAAACCTACAGCGAGGTAAAGAGCGCCTTTCAAATTTCTGGCGCGAACCCCCGCCATCTTGCGGACCAGCCTTCCGACAGTATCAGGCCCCCTTGGCAGTGGAGGACGAGAGTGCTGCACGACATTATCTATGAGGATCTGGTAAGACTCACTTTTCTGTTTGTCCTGGTGCCTAGAGACTCTCCTCACCCTGCCACTGACCCACCTGTTAGCCGAGGTGAAAGCAAGCCTAGCAGTAGCGCAGTGATATAGTCCGGAGGGTCGGGGCTCCGCTCCGGACATATTTGAACACAACCCTTGCTGACAAGCTGAGTAACTGTCACAACACTGTCATAACACTGGGCAGTCTAACGTACAACACCTCCTTACAGAAGTTACACCTGCGACTGGCTGGATCTTGTAGGGAGGGGGACAGTTTAGGGCTCCCCACAAGACTGTTAATAAGGGAGCAGCTAGAAGTTTCTTGTACATAATACTGCCCCTGCATCTTAACGATAAGCCCGCGGAAGGCGCAAAAAGCCGCCATCTTTACTCCTATCTATCCCTGCAGTGTAGCAGGGTGCTGGATGGCCAGAGGTTTTTTCTCTTCTTTTCTACTCTCAGGAACTGAAACCGACACCCTTGTCAACCCTGACCTTCATCACAGCTACACACTAGACCATTAAAAGCCTACTGTGCATGAAACTACCTTGCCAATCACCACTGTCGAGTGGTTCCCTGATATTGTAAACTGAGCAGTACAATAAAGTCTTAGGACACTGTCAGCTGCATATCCCACATCTGTGAACAGCCTGCACATACTCGCAAACCCATAGTACAGAGAGCTGCTGACATAGATAAAAGGAGAACTGCCTAAGCCATTCTTCCTGGCTCGCTATACAGCCCCCATACAAGTCAGCATCCTGCTACATAAGCATTCCAACGTCAGCTTCTGTCCCTGGACCCATCCACGGAGGACAACCACATACATTGGGCATCCACACTAATTTACCCATTTTAGCAGGCTGAGTGGACTCAAAAAGATCAGCCTTGAGAGTCTTACATTCAGTAACATTGACTGTGAATCCTCTCTTACTGCATAACCTGAGAAGAAAATAATTGACCCCACCTTTGGGTAATAACTTACACAGCTTCCTTTCTGGTCAGATAACTCAGAGACCTCAATCTCTGCTACTCCACTTACACTTCATTCTTTTGAGACCGAGGGACTCTAGTCTGAACCCTTACTAAAAGAATAAATGTGAAGGGCTGCTGCGTCAGTGCAATTGTCCTTAGGCCTAATACCTAAGGTGTAGTGTCATTTCATAACAATTGTTCCCTTCCACAGGTTTTCCACAGATCCTAACTGGTTATTGGCCTCTATCTCTCAGAGGCCTGGATTAGAGTGAAAATGTTTTATCCTATTTGATTGTATTGACCTCGCATAACTTTTGTTTTCTCCTCTACAGGACTTGTGATTCCACTTTGCCTGAACCCCAGTTGCTCCTGCCTGTTTACTGCACTTACCCGAATTATTAACTATCTGAGAAAGCAAACTTAGCTTCTCGCTCTGTGCACTGACTGACAGGGGCTACTGCTCCGGGTAACCTAGGTTTATAAGCCCGTCTGTGTATTAATCTCATTCTCTCACCTTATATTTTGACACAGTCAGGTTCGCCCCTACTGAATTAACAAGGCACCTGTGGTATATTGACTGATTTCTATCTCCTGCTGCCTAACCCCTCACCTCCCCGCTCCCGCCCGGCTAGTCCGGGTGGGTCACTTCCAACTCCCTTCCCCCTTCCTTCGGGTCGTATCCCCCTACTCCCCGAGGTGAGGGACTAGCGTGGTGGTAACAAAACTGTATACTCATGTAACTTCTCCTTTCGAGGTGTGACTCAGCCCCACTCCAACTATGCGATAGGTATTATGTAAACTACGTGCTTCATTTTAGTATGTATAATCCTTGAATTTCTTCCAAAACAGCAGGATATTGCTCTTGAGCCTCCAGAGACTTACTACCTTGCCTTCCAGAGATCTAATCATTAGCCTATAAGATGCCTCACATGATAAAGAAACATTCAAAGTCTAACCCAAACCTAGGAAGACAGTCTTTGACCATTTTGCCCACTTTTCTAAGGAACCCCCACCCCACCCAGGAGGTGAAATGAGTGAACCGGATTCCCAAGATGAAGAATCTCAATCTAGCCAACACTCAGCATCTTCCTCCCAACATTACATTACAGAATCATCGCTCAAGAAACTCCTGGCCATCCAGACTAAGTCCATCACCCAAGAAATCCAACGCAGCTCCGCTGAACTCAAAAAGGAAATTTCAGAAATTGGTGACAGAGTTGATGCGCTGGAGCGCAAGCAAGATGATCAAGCTGTGGATCAATCCAACATCCTGGCCTATGCCGAAAACCTGGCTGAGCAGATCTCACAATTAGAATCTAAACTGGCTGACATGGAGGACAGATCGAGGCGAAGTAATATCAGATTCAGAGGAGTCCCAGAAACGGTGGCTCCAGCAGATATCCAAGGCTACCTTCAAGATCTCTTCAAAGAGCTTATAGGCACCCCTGAAGGCCTATCTAGCACAATGGAGAGAGCGCATAGGGCATTGCGCCCCAGGTCGGTGAGTTCTGACAAGCCGAGGGACATTGTAGTGTGCTTTCATAGCTACTTATATAAAGATCGCCTCCTTCAAGCTGCTTATCGTAAACCAAATCTAAGTGGACGGTTCGAGGGGGTACAAATATTACCTGACCTTTCAGCACACACCCTCCAACAGCGTCGACACTTCCAGTCAGTTACCACTGCTCTGCGCAAGGCTAACTACTGATATCGATGGGGGTTCCCAACCAGGCTCATAGTTACCAAAGATAACCAGTCCATAACCATCACTACACCCTCGCAGGGTACGACTCTGTTGGCCTCATGGGGTTTATTAGTGGACCCCCTAAATATACGGGCTCAACCTCAATCTGCCTTGAGAGCTTCAGCTCCTGAATGGTCAACAAAAGAACAGAGAATAAAAAGGCCCAAGACACAACATCTGCAAGTTTCTCAAGGACATCCTGAGCCCGCTGAATAGGCTCCTTCAGAAGTCACTTGACCTAGTTTAGAAATATGTCGGCTATTGGGTCTCTCCTGATGGTACCTTCTGACTAGCCTGCATTTTGAGGCAGGCAAGGTTCCTGTGAGACTTTCTGAGCCGCCAAAATGTTCACTTATGGAATAAGTTATATATCATAAGTTATGATAAGTTATGTTATCTGCTGTTTTGTAATTGTTTTGATTTAAGCACTTTATACTATGACAAATGCGTCCCTGGAGCGGGGCTGACGTTTCTGCTTCGCTGTGCTAGCTCCGGAGCTGTTCACTCAGCCCCCCAACTGAAGCCCACACTAGGGCTCCCTTGAGGTGGACTACTTCCACCACACCAGAGGCACTACTAATTGCCCTCCTCTCCTACTTATCTTCCCCCCCCTCCTCTTTTCCCCCATTTTGTCTTCCAGACCTAGGTACTACGACTTCCCGGCTCCAACTCTCAATCACTACCAGACATGACCTCCTCTCCTTTGAGGTTTCTTACCCAAAATGTTAGAGGACTTAATACTCCCTTTAAGAGAAGTCTCCTATTGCGCTCGCTGAAACACCACAATCCTGACATAGTGTTCCTCCAAGAGACGCATTGGTTAAACGATGAACCGATCAGACTCTCCTCTAGGGATTATACACATATTGAGTATGCTCCCTTTACCAAAAAAGCCAGGGGCACTGCAATTCTCTTACATAAGAGACTAGCTATTGAACCAGTCTTGACCATCAGAGACCCACAGGCCAGATATATTATCCTAGTCTGTAACATTAACCACGTGCTCTATACACTCGTATCAGTCTACCTACCCAACACTCACCAACCTAAGTGCCTCAAACACATTCTCCATGTCATCTCCCAGCACAAACAAGGCAGGGTTATTATCTCGGGCGACTTCAACATGACCTGGGAACCGAAACTAGATAGAAAATCCTCTGACTTAGCTAGGGCTCCTCCCTCTACGGAACGGCTTGCAGCGAAATTCCGTACACTTATGACAGGCTCAGGGTTCTTTGACATTTGGAGGGCTATTCACACTCAGGACCGAGACTACACGCACTACTCACAGCCACATCGACAATACGCCAGACTCGACTACATATTCTCTACGGCAGACTCCCTAGATCTAGTCACTAACACGGCCATCTATATCTGCCCTTGGTCCGATCACGACTGCGTTACCGCCGACCTCATATCTTCAAATACCACTCGCTCTAGACCCTCCTGGCGCATGCCCCACAATCTTTTGCAAGATATCCCCCTCAGAGAAAAATTACGTACAGAAATTAGACACTTTCTAGAAATCAATGACCGGGCACAGGTGGGTGATGACACCCTCTGGGGAGCTACTAAAGCAACCATAAGAGGCTTAATGATCTCCGAACAGGCTAAAATACGAAGGCAAGCGGGACTCTCGCTGTCTCAGTCTCACATTAAACTTAGAGAATTAGAGGCCCAAAATAGAGTAAAGCCTACTAATTCCTTAACGACCCAAATCACCAACATTAAAAATCACATCTCTCAGCTAGAGCTTCGGAGAACCCAGGACAACCTAACTAAACTTAAGCAACTATACTTCTATAAGGGCAACAAGGCGGACACTCTCTTAGCCAATAAACTCAGAAACAGAACTAGTATCTCGCGTATACATGGCATTGTCAAAGGAGGTTCCCTCCTTAAAATTCCCTCACAAATAGGGGAGGCTTTTGCCAAGTTTTACTCCAACCTTTATAACATAGAAAAATCTGAGAACCCCCCAGTGACCTCAGAAGACTCCATTCGTGAGTACTTAAAAGCATTGAACCTACCGTCCCTCTCACCTGATCAAAAAGACACCTTAAATTTGCCATTCACTCTTAGAGAAGTGCAACTAGTTATCAAGAATTCTAAATCATTTAAATCACCTGGACCAGATGGCTTCCCAGTGCATTTCTATAAAACCTATATCCAAGAACTCTCCCCCCTGCTTCTTAGACTCTTCAACTTAGCTAGAAATGAAGGCAAATTTAGGAGTGAATTCCTTGAAGCCACTATTGTGACTATACTGAAACCTAATAAGGACCCCTCTCTCTGTGCCAGCTATAGGCCAATCTCACTAATCAACACTGATATTAAGTTCTTCTCCAAAATTCTAGCTAACCGTATTGCCAACCTCCTCCCCCATTTAATCAACCCAGACCAAGTAGGATTTATCCCCAAAAGAGAGGGTCCAGATAATACTAGAAGACTCTTGAATGTGATGACTCTGTCGTCCAGCCTTAATAAACCTATGGCGATTATATCGTTAGACGCAGAAAAGGCCTTTGATCGGGTGAGATGGCGATTTCTGTGGGAAGTACTTGATACCTTTCAATTCCCGAGTTCCCTCATGGGAGCAATTAAAGCCTTATACTCTACTCCCTCCGCTTCGGTAAAGGGACTTGGTTTCCAAACCCCCCCTTTCCAAATCTCCAATGGGACTAGGCAGGGTTGCCCCCGTCACCCCTGCTTTTCGCGCTGGCCATCGAGCCGTTGGCAGAACAAATTAGACTTGACCCACACATGAGTGGGATTACCCTATGTGGCACCAAACATAATATAGCTTTATTTGCGGACGACATCACCCTTTTTTCCTCAGATCTCGCGTCCACCCTCCATAGACTCTTACTGATAGTCAAGGAATTTAGTGCCCACTCTCATTACAAACTAAACATTCCTAAAACTGAGATCTACACTCAAGGCTTCCAGAGCTCGTCTATGGCCCCTCTAAAAACCAAATATCCTTTTAGATGGTCGGAAACTTCAGTGACCCACTTAGGAGTCAAATTATCCAACGACTTCCCCCCGATTATCAGGGACAATTACCTCCCTTTGCTATCAGAGCTTTGCTCCCTCAGCAAGAGCTGGAACCTCTCGCAAGTTTCGTGGCTAGGGCGGATCGCAGCGTTAAAGATGTCTTTTCTACCTCGTCTCACATACTTATTCCGCTGTCTGCCAATCAGAGTTCCCAGGCATATTCTATTACAGTTTCAGAGCGAATTCACTAAACATATATGGCAGGACAAACCCCCAAGGGTGGCGCAGAGAGTTCTGCAGCTACCTAGGTCAAAGGGAGGTCTGGGCTCTCCCTCAATAGTAAGATACTACGAGGGAGCCATGCTCACCCATGTCTCACAATGGGGAGTCATGCAGCCTTCCTGCAAATGGCACTCCATTGAACAGGCCTCGCTACCCTACAACCTAACTTTGCGTGACCTGATTTGGACGCCTACACATTGCTGTAGGGAACTATCCCTGATAAATCCCATCATCCAGGAATGCCTGCAATTCTGGGACAAAATCCGCCACTCTAGACAAATTGCCCCTCACCCCTCTCCCATAACCTCATTGTCCGGCCTATTAGTAGGCCTACAGGATGCCCATCCTCTGAGATGGACCCAAATCGGAATAAAGGTGGTCTCGGACCTCTGGCTACCGCCATCGGAGTGTGGATTTAAATCTGCGTCCCAATTGGGGGCTGATGTGGCCTTACCCCATATCCTGAAATTTGAATACTACAGAATTAAAAGCTTCTTGACCGCCTGGGGCTTCAAGCCTCAGTCAAACCGCCCACTGGCCCCGTGGGAGTCCACTTGGAACCAAGGAAAGAGGCTATATAGACCCCTCTCCAGACATTATACCCTGTTGGACTCTGAACCAAACCCAGATCCGGCCCCCCACCTTGCAAAGTGGAGTCCCCTGCTAGACAAACCACTCACAGTAGATGATTGGGAACAAGCGCTTGAACGAACCAAAAAAGCCGTACATTGCACCACCCTATTTGAAACTTATTATAAGTTGGTGGCTCATTGGTACTATGTGCCCACCAGGCTAGCTAAAATATTCCCTAGCGCATCTCCGTACTGTTGGAGAGGTTGTGGTCAGAGAGGGGACTCTTTACACATTTGGTGGGAATGCCCTAAAATACGCCCCTTATGGACAAAATGCTTTGGAGCCCTTTCCAAATTGGGAATCTCCTTACGTAGCTCTCCTGCAGTTGCCCTACTACACATAGGTATTAGTTCTATCCCTAAACACCATGCTTACATAAGTATATACCTCTTCATGTCCATCAAACATCTGATAGCCTGTGACTGGAAGTCAGAGCCCTCACCTAGCTGGACGAGAGTTTGCTCCTATATGGCCTACTTATATAATATGGAAAAAAGCATATTTTATAACCTAGGCAATTCCGACCTATTTGAGCTTACATGGGCCGACTGGAAAGACATTTATGATACAACCTGGAGACCTAATGTTCTCTCTCCCTCTTAGCTTCTTCCGGGGGGAATGAGAGATCTGACCTAGGGATAGATCTGACTAGACCCAGATGGCTTTCTTTTGAAACACCCACTCACGACTGACGATATACCACTCAACCCTCTTCCTCCCCTCCATCTCACCTTTAGACCTCTATCCTTCCCCCCCTTCACCTGGCCAAGAGACCTTTGGGTCTCCCCCATCCGTGTTATAAAGTACCACTATATATCTTAGTTAATTACTGTGTTATCAGTACTTCCTTGAACAGTATACCATTCATTTCACAATATGTGTCTATAGACTGTTTAGAGGACGGATTGTGTCCTCGCATTGCTAAATCTGTTTCTGTTTTGTTCTTTTTGTTTTTTTCATTATTTGCATATTTCCACTTGTAAACATGATAAGTTTAATAAAGCTCTTTTGAAAACTTAAAAAAAAAAAAAAAAAAAACGCCTAACACTAACCCCCTGATGATCCACTTACATTTTTTGAAGTCCCGCTTGAACGATCTTCATCCCGGTGAAGTCTTCATCCAGACGGCCTCTTCTATCTTCATCCATCCAGCGCGAAGCATCCTCTTCATACGGTCGACGCCATACACTGGATCTTCAATGCAAGGGACGCGATTGAAGATGGTGTCCCTTGCATTCCTATTGGCTGAAAAATTTGAATCAGCCAATAGGAATTAGGGCTGCTAAAATCCTACTGGCTGTTCAAATCAGCCAATAAGATTTAAGCAGCTCTCATTCTATTGGCTAATTAGAATTAGCCAATAGAATAATAGCTGCTTAAATCCTATTGGCTGATTTGTACAGAGGATGCTCCACGCCGGATGTCTTCAGGATGGACTCGCTCCGCGTTGGCTGGATGAAGATCGAAGAGGCCTCCTGGATGAAGACTTTTTGCCGCCTGGATGAGGACTTCGCCTGCTGGATGAAGATAGAAGAGGGCACCTGGATGAAGACTTCTTGCCGCCTGGATGAAGACTTCACTGGGATGAAGATCGTTCAAGCGGAATTTCAAAACTGTAAGTGGATCGTCAGAAGGTTAGTGTTGGGCATTTTTAAGGGTTTATTGGGTGGGTTTAATTTTTTTAGTTTAGGGTCTGGGTAGTAAAAGAGCTAAATGCCCTTTTAAGGGCAATGCCCACACAAATGCCCTTTTCAGGGCAATGGGTAGCTTAGGTTATTTTAGTTTTTTTTTATTTGGAGGGGTTGGTTGGGTGGAGGGTTTTACTGTTGGGGGGTGTTTGTATTTTTTTTACAGGTAAAAGAGCTGATATCTTTGGGGCAATGCCCCACAAAAGGCCCTTTTAAGGGCCATTGATATTTTATTCTAGATTAGTTTTTTTATCTTGTGATGTTTTTTTTATGGGTATTAGAATTGGAATATTTTTTTTTATTTTTGATAATTTGTTTGTTATTTTGTGCAATGTATATTTTTAGGGGGAGTTTTTTTTTTAGTGAAAGAGCTGTTTATTTTAGGGCAATGCCCTACAAAAGGCCCTTTTAAGGGCCCCCCAAAAGGCCCTTTTAAGGGCCCTTGGTAGTTTGTTCTAGAGTAGTTTTTTTTAATTTTGGGGTGTGTTTTTTTAAGGGTATCAGAATAGGATTAATCTTAATTTTTTTGGATAATTTCGTATTTTTTTGTAGCAATAGTTTTTTTTTTTTTTGTAATGGTAGGTTTTTTTTATTTTTTGTAATGTTAGGTTTTTGGGGGGTAGTTATCAAGCCGTCTACTTTTCTGGCTTCGCCGGCCCAATACGCCCACCTAAGCTCGCCTACCTTCGCCACCGCGGACCTGAAAAAATACGCCTAAGTTATCAAATAAAGCTGTCAAAAAGCCGCGGGGCGATGAGCAGCGGACTGTGACAGTTATCACTCATCCGATCTCGCTGCTCTTCGGCTTTTTCCCAGCTTTATTGCTAGCCTGTCACTAAGCACCCACACTAAACTGCACTGTTCTACCCCCTATACCGGCACCCCCGGAGCCTCCCGCAACTCAATAAAGTTACTAACCCCTAAACCGCCGCTCCTAGACCCTGCCGCAACTCTTATAAATGTATTAACCCCTAAACCGCCGCTCCCGGAGCCCACCGCCACCTACATTATACCTAGTAACCCCTATTCTGCCCCCCCTATACCGTCGCCCTCTATAATAAAATTATTAACCCCTATCCTGCTGATCCCGCACCTCGCCGCAACTAAATAAATAGTTTAACCCCTAAACCGCCGCTCCCTGAACCCGCTGCAACCTATAATACATTTATTAACCCCTATCCTGCCCCCCCTACACCGTCGCCACCTATAAATTTATTAACCCCTATCCTGCCCCCCACTACGACGCCGCCACTGTAATAAATTTATTAACCCCTAAACCTAAGTCTAACACTAACCCTAACGCCACCCTAACTTAAATATTAATTAAATAAATCTAAATAATATTTATATTATGAACTAAATGAATCCTATTTAAAACTAAATACTTACCTATAAAATAAACACTAATATAGCTACAATATAAATAATAATTATATTGTAGCTATCTTAGGATTTATTTTTATTTTACAGGCAACTTTCAATTTATTTTAACTAGGTACAATAGCTATTAAATAGTTATTAACTATTTAATAGCTTACCTAGCTAAAATAAAGAGAAATTTACCTGTAAAATAAATCCTAACCTAAGTTACAATTACACCTAACACTACACTATACTTTAATAAATTAATCCTATTTAAAACTAAATACTTACCTGTAAAATAAACCCTAATATAGCTACAATATAAATAATAATTATATTGTAGCTATCTTAGGATTTATATTTATTTTACAGGTAACTTTGTATTTATTTTAGCTAGTTAGAATAGTTATTAAATAGTTATTAACTATTTAATAACTACCTAGCTAAAAGAAATACAAAA
The DNA here is from genome assembly GCF_027579735.1 of Bombina bombina. Lineage (NCBI taxonomy): Eukaryota > Metazoa > Chordata > Amphibia > Anura > Bombinatoridae > Bombina > Bombina bombina. Next base: position 707,869,661 of record NC_069500.1, on the reverse strand, counting down.
TTACCTGTAAAATAAATGCTAACCTAAGTTACAATTAAACCTAATACTACACTATCATTAAATTAATTAAATAAACTACCTACAAATAACTACAATTAAATACAATTACATAAACTAACTAAAGTACAAAAAATAAAAAAGCTAAGTTACAGAAAATAAAAAAATAAGTTACAAACATTTTACAAATATTACAACAATTTTAAGCTACTTACACCTAATCTAAGCCCCCTAATAAAATAACAAACCCCCCCAAAATAAAAAAATGCCCTACCCTATTCTAAATTAAATAAAGTTCAACGCTCTTTTACCTTACCAGCCCTTAAAAGGGCCATTTGTGGGGGCATGCCCCAAAAATTCAGCTCTTTTGCCTGTAAATGAAAAATACAAACCCCCCCCAACATTAAAACCCACCACCCACATACCCCTAATCTAACCCAAACCCCCCTTACAAAAACCTAACACTAATCCCATGAAGATCATCCTACCTTGAGTCGTCTTCACTCAGCCGAGCAGCGATGGAACCCAAGTGGACATCCGGACCGGCAGAAGTGATCATCCAAGGGGCGCTGAAGAAATCTTCCATCCGATGAAGTCATCATCCAGGCGGCGCTGAAGAAGTCTTCGATCCGGGCGATGTCATCTTCCAAGCCGGGTCTTGAATCTTCCTTCCGCCGCCGCGGAACATCCTTCTTCACCGACGGACTACGACGAATGAAGGCTCCTTTAAGGGACGTCATCCAAGATGGCGTCCCCTCAATTCCGATTGGCTGATAGGATTCTATCAGCCAATCGGAATTAAGGTAGGAAAAATCTGATTGGCTGATGGAATCAGCCAATCAGATTCAAGTTCAATCTGATTGGCTGATCCAATCAGCCAATCAGATTGAGCTCGCATTCTATTGGCTGATCGGAACAGCCAATAGAATGCGAGCTCAATCTGATTGGCTGATTGGATCAGCCAATCGGATTGAACTTGAATCTGATTGGCTGATTCCATCAGCCAATCAGATTTTTCCTACCTTAATTCCGATTGGCTGATAGAATCCTATCAGCCAATCGGAATTGAGGGGACGCCATCTTGGATGACGTCCCTTAAAGGAGCCTTCATTCGTCGTAGTCCGTCGGTGAAGAAGGATGTTCCGCGGCGGCGGAAGGAAGATTCAAGACCCGGATTGGAAGATGACATCGCCCGGATCGAAGACTTCTTCAGCGCCGCCTGGATGATGACTTCATCGGATGGAAGATTTCTTCAGCGCCCCTTGGATGATCACTTCTGCCGGTCCGGATGTCCACTTGGGTTCCATCGCTGCTCGGCTGAGTGAAGACGACTCAAGGTAGGATGATCTTCAGGGGATTAGTGTTAGGTTTTTGTAAGGGGGGTTTGGGTTAGATTAGGGGTATGTGGGTGGTGGGTTTTAATGTTGGGGGGGTTTGTATTTTTCATTTACAGGCAAAAGAGCTGAACTTTTGGGGGCATGCCCCCACAAATGGCCCTTTTAAGGGCTGGTAAGGTAAAAGAGCGTTGAACTTTATTTAATTTAGAATAGGGTAGGGCATTTTTTTTATTTTGGGGGGTTTGTTATTTTATTAGGGGGATTAGATTAGGTGTAAGTAGCTTAAAATTGTTGCAATATTTGTAAAATGTTTGTAACTTATTTTTTTATTTTCTGTAACTTAGCTTTTTTATTTTTTTGTACTTTAGTTAGTTTATGTAATTGTATTTAATTGTAGTTATTTGTAGGTAGTTTATTTAATTAATTTAATGATAGTGTAGTATTAGGTTTAATTGTAACTTAGGTTAGCATTTATTTTACAGGTAATTTTGTATTTCTTTAAGCTAGGTAGTTATTAAATAGTTAATAACTATTTAATAACTATTCTAACTAGCTAAAATAAATACAAAGTTGCCTGTAAAATAAAAATAAATCCTAACATAGCTACAATATAATTATTATTTATATTGTAGCTATATTAGGGTTTATTTTACAGGTCAGCATTTAGTTTTAAATAGGATTAATTTAGTTAATAATATAAATATTATTTAGATTTATTTAATTAATAATTAAGTTAGGGGGGCTTTAGGGTTAGTGTTAGACTTAGGTTTAGGGGTTAATAACGTTATTATAGAGGGCGGCGGTATAGGGGGGCAGGATAGGGGTTAATAGGTATAATGTAGGTGGCGGTGGGCTCTGGGAGCGGCGGTTTAGGGGGTAATAACTTTATTTACTTGCGGCGGTGTAGGGGGGACAGATTAGGGGTGTTTAGACTCGGGGTACATGTTAGGGTGTTAGGTGCAGACATCTCCCATAGGAATCAATGGGATGTCTGTCAGCAGCGAACTTGTACTTTCGCTATGGTCAGACTCCCATTGATTCCTATGGGATCCGCCGCCTCCAGGCTGGCGCTTTGAAAACCATGTACGCTGGGCCGTAAAAGTGCCGAGCGTACCTGCTAGTTTTTTGATAACTAGCAAAAGTAGTGAGATTGTGCCGCACTTGTGTGCGGAACATCTGGAGTGATGTAAGAATCGATCTGGGTCGGACTGAGTCCGGCGGATCGAAGCTTACGTCACAAAATTCTACTTTTGCCGGTCTCGAGCCTTTGATAACTAAGGCGAATCAGCCTCGCCACAAATACGCTGCGGAATTCCAGCGTATTTGAGGTTGACGGCTTGATAACTAGGCCCCTTTGTGTAAGGCAAGGTTTTATTTCACAGGTAAGTTTGTATTTATTTTAACTAGGTAGTTAGTAAATAGTTAATAACTATTTACTAACTAGTCTACCTAGTTAAAATAAATACAAACTTACCTATGAAATACATATAAAACCTAAGCTAGCTACAATGTAACTGTTATATTGTAGCTAGCTTAGGTTTTATTTCACAGGTAAGTAAGTATTTAGTTTTAAATAGGTATTATTTAGTTAATAATTGTAAATTTAATTTAGATCTAATTTAATTATGTTAATGTTTTCCGGTTCTCCCCATTGATGTCTATGGGGGAAATCGTGCACAAGCACATCAAACACATTGCTTGTTTTGGGTGTGGTATGGAGCTCAGCGCAACCATATCGCAAGCAAAAGGCGTATGTTTGAAAACTTGTAATGGCAGCGCTATAGGAAATTAAATAACCTAACTTTTGTGGCGTTCGTTAATTTCTCTATAGCGCTCAAAACTCATAAGCTAGCTGATAGTTATTAATGTGCAAGCCATCATTACAATAATTCAAGCCTTTTGTCTCCACAGTTTCATCACCCTCATTTCACAATCATCACCAGAAAGTGTCAATCACTGTTTTTTGTCCTCCCACTAACCGCAACATTCTTCTAGCTACCGAGGACTGATGACTTACCTTTGGGGAAAAATCAGACTTTTCCAAAAATTCTAGAGGCCCTAAGAGAATAAAAATTTGGGGCCTCTGGTGGTGATATAATAATTATGTCTGTCTGCCCTTCTTACTTAGTGCCAAGCAAAATGCTATTTTTAATTAGTTTGAATGATCTTAAAAATGGTATAGGCTAGCTGCATTGCACATTAGTTTTGGTTTTTGAAATAGGCTGGTAGGAGAGACACCTTGGTTTGGAAATAAAGAGTGGGTGGGGGGATTCTGACCAGTTGTGGGGGATCTGTCAGGGCCTGTTCTATTTTGATGACAGCGTAATTGGTAGATCCTTATGCCAACAATGCACATAAGGGGGTAGGCTTGACGGGTGGATTTGCTAGTAGAGTATAATGTATTGATACCACAGTTCTAACAGGGGTGTCTGACCAACATCATTTATCAAATGGAGTACATTGCATCATTTAATAATAAATGCTGTGACCTGTTCATTCAAGCTCAGGTCAATGACTAGTCAAAAGATAGGGCAGGCTCAATTCTGACAGTGAAACTATCTGCAGTCATGATTGGCTAACCTGATTAGCTATTAGTTTGTAGACAGGCCAGGGGTCAAAACCTGACAAGCCTTCCACCTCAGTAGAAGTGGTCAGACAGGTTGGATAGTCAGGAATTTTGCAAGGGTCAGAATCAAGAGGACAGGTCAGATGTAGAAATGTTTCAGTCTTCATATGAAATAGCCAAGCACTGAATGGGAGTCTGAGATGACCTTTAACACTTCCCATTTGGGCTTTGCACCAGGAACAAGTACAGGGTCACTTCTGATAAAGAATAATTTAAGGAGCTCTAAACTTAACGCACAGCTTCCAGGCAAGGCATGAAGAACAACCAGAAAGCTGTCTGCACTAAGGAAGCGCATGTGCGCATGCGTGAAATGCGTCAGTTGTTTAGGGGTCATTCCGGCTGATTGTATGCCTTACAATCAATAAAACCTGGTATTTACTACATCTGGACTCCAACCGTGTTTGTTCTTTAGTTTGTTGCACTAATCCAACCTTATTTAGCGTGGCCCCTGGTTCTTGCAGCAGCAACCCTACTTCCAATAGTGAACCAACTGGTCCTAGTCTTAAAGACATCTTAGTTCTTAGTGCACTGTGGCGCTCGACATCTTGTAAGTAAAGCGTGGCTCCTGCTGCGCTTAGGTGCCTCACACAGAGTAATGTTAATACTTTCCAAACAAGGACCAGATTATTATTGGATTGTTATTTATCGCTCCCGAACGAGTGTTAACTCCGCTAGAAGTAAGCTTTTTTCACACATTGGATACCGCACATATTACAAGGTGAAAGTAAAAAGTTTATGCTCGCTCAGTAACCCGATGAGCGCAAAAAGCTGAACTTACAATATCACAACCGCCAAACATACTCCCACATAGACTTCAATGGAGCCCGAAAAGTGGAAAAAATATATATATAATTTGCAGTTACCTAGTGACAAGTTTATTCTTTTTAGTCTTGATGTCACTAGCCTTTATACATCGATTTCACATGCTAGTGGCGTCGTATCTGTCAGTAATGCATTACACTCTGTGGGCTTATATTCAAATTTAGAGATTTTCTTTATTCTTCAACTTTTAGAAGTTATTCTATACAACTATTTTTTGTTTGAAGATAAATTTTTATCTTCAGCTACAGGGGACTGCTATGGGCTCCAACGTCGCCCCTATTTATACCAACATTTTTATGAATTCTTTTGAAGAGAGATTTGTTTTTGAACATCCTATGTTTCGTCGGTGTGGCGCCACTTGGTGGTGCTACATTGACGATATCTTTTGGATATGGCTGTGTGACATTGGGGACCTTGAGTCCTTTGTTGCTGATCTGAATCTTTCAACCAGCATTATACAGCTAAAGCTCACGAGTAGTGAATCCAGCATTGATTTTCTTCATGTAACGGTGATTAAAGATGGATTTGACTATAAAACCAATATATATAGAAAGGATACTGACAGGAATAGCCTACTGTATTATGAGTAAATGTCAGATGACGTTTCACAAGTTCACCTCATTGGATGATCATATTTACTTTCTGACATTCCCTACTTATCCCGAAACGAACGGATACTATGAGCATTAAAGAATTATAATAAAGATGATTAGTCATACAACAGTAAAGAAGACTGTAATACACTGTTATGGATGGTACGGATACTTTGTATACTTATGATCAGGATTGTCAGTTATGTAGGAACAAAGATATATATAATACACTGTCATAAGGATTGTGGACATCTTATGCAGATATGATCGAGATTGTCAACAAAGAGAGTGCAAATACTTTTATGATCGAAATTATCTATCATTACAGAAGAGGTAGACTGAAATGACATTTAACAATAACCAAGTGTTGTGTTATATTAGTGAATGTGGAGGTAAATTCATATTAAAACACGGACAATTTAATCCACTGAATGAACCCTTGCTATGATAGCATCTAAAACTCATAAGTTTTGATGGTGATCAACGATAAGATACTTTATTAACATAGGCTATATAAAATACTGACTATGTTGATGTGCTCCAAGAAATGAGAATACGTTTGATGCACTGTTATAGAAATAACTTCTGTCGTTGAATATTATTAGTTATCCGTTACAGCAGTGTTTTTCAACCAGTGTGCCGTGGCACACTAGTGTGCCGTGAGAGATCCTCAGGTGTGCCACGGCAGACTGACAACAGTGTGACATATTTTTTAAACTTTGCTTGTTTTTTATTCCCAGTGCAGGGGTAGTTTGTAGCATAACAGCACAATACATACAGTATGTGTGTGTTTGTGTGTATGTGTATATATATATGCTGTATTAGGCTACAATGTGTGATTTTTTTTAAATTTTGGGATGGTGGTGTGCCACAGGATTTTTTAATGTAAAAAAGTGTGCCACGGCAAAAAAAAGGTTAAAAATCACTGCGTTACAGCATAAAATGGCTTAAATGTTATTGCCCTATTAAAATGAACATCCCGTTTAGGGACGGGTATAATTCCTGACTATTTATCCATTTTATACCTAAAAATGTGTCCCTGACAAAGATGTATAATATACAGGACTTATGCTGATGGATCAAATCAAGATCGGGGAATAATTAGCTACATTGGCATATTCCTAATTAGGAGTATGGCGGTATTCTCTATAGTGTTATGTTTGATTTAACATTAATCGTAAATATTGCACAAACCTATCTCCAATTGCGCGAGGAGTACCGTACAATGCATGTGCATAAAAGTTTAAACCCCTATCATTGGATTTATTAACAAAAAAGGGTAGATATAAATAAGTCCATTGTATTGAGAGTCTGAATATAAATATAATCCCCAATTAGGCATGATCATTGATCATAATTGTAACATATCGTGCAAAGATTAATAAGGGAGATATGTAATGTATTGTGTACTATTCAGAATAACATGATCAATATGGACTGGGATGCAAAAATCTTATTCAATGGTAGGAAGTACATATTACTTGTCTGATTAACTATTTAATAACTACCTAGTTAAATTAAATACAAATTTACCTGTAAAATAAAACCTAACCTAAGTTACAATTACACCTAACACTACACTACAATTAAATTAATTAACTAAATTAAATACAATTAATTACAATTAAATAAAATTATCTAAAGTACGAAAAAAAAAAAACACTAAATTACAGAAAATAATAAAATAATTACAAGATTTTTAAACTAATTACACCTATTCTAATCCCCCTAACAAAATAAAAAAGCCCCCCAAAATAAAAAAAAGCCCTAGCCTACACTAAATTACAAATAGCCCTTAAAAGGGCCTTTTGCGGGGCATTGCCCCAAAATAATCAGCTCTTTTACCTGTAAAAAAAAAGTACAAATACCCCCCAACATTAAAACCCACCACCCACACAACCAACCCTATTCTAAAAGTCACCCAATCCACCCTTAAAAAAACCTAACACTAACCCCTTGAAGATCACCCTACCGTGAGATGTCTTCACCCAACTGGGCAGAAGTGGTCCTCCAGACGGGCAGAAGTTTTCATCCAAGCCGGGGCAGAAGAGGTCCTCCAGACGGCAGAAGTCTTCATCCAGACGGCATCTTCTATCTTTATCCATCCGGCGCGGAGCAGGTCCATCTTCAAGACATCCGACACGGAGCATCTTCTTCATCCGACGGCCGATGACTGAATGAAGGTTCCTTTAAGTGACGTCATCCAAGATGGCGTCCCTTCAATTCTGATTGGTTGATAGAATTCCAACATCGCCCACACTATAATAATAATAATAATAATAATAATAATAAAGTTATTAACCCCTAAACCTCTGGCCTCCCACATCACTGCCACTAAATAAACCTATTAAACCCCTAAACTGCCAGCCCCCACATCGCAAAAAATTAAATTAAACTATTGACCCCTAAACCTAACAACCCCCTAACTTTAAATAAAATTAAAATTATAAGATCCCTATCTTATAATAAATAAAAAATTACCTGTGAAATTAAAAAACCCCTAAGTTTAAACTATAAATTAAACTAACATAACTATTAAACTAAAATTAAAATAACTATCAATTAAATAAATTAAATTACTCATTAAAAAAACCTAACTACTAAAAAATGATTAAATCTATAGTTACAAAAAGTTAAAAATACTAAATTACAAAAAATTAAAAAATACTAAATTACTAAATTATCCAAAATAAAAACAATTAACCTAATCTAATAGCCCTATAAAAATAAAAAAGCCCCCCAAAATAAAAAGCCTAGTCTACAATAAATTACCAATAGCCCTTAAAAGGGCCTTTTGTAGGGCATTGCCCTAAAGAAATCAGCTCTTATCCCTGAAAAAAATACAAAGACCCCCCAACAGTAAAACCCACCCCCAACCAACCCCCCAAAATAAAAAACCTAACTGTAACAAAAACCTAAGCTACCCATTGCCCTGAAAAGGGCATTTGTATGGGCATTGCCCTTAAAAGGGCATTTAGATCTTTTTCTTGCCCTTAAAAGTTATTAGCTTTTTTAAGTCTTCTATCTTCATCCAGACGGCATCTTCTATCTTCATCCCGGCAGCGTGGAGTGGATCCATCCGGAAGACATCCAGTGTGGAGCATCCTCTTCATACGGTCGCCGCCGTATACTGAATCTTCAATTCAAGGGAGCCTTTTCAAAATAAAAACAATTACACCTAATCTAATAGCTCTATAAAAATAAAAAAGCCCCCCCAAAATGACCCACCCCCAGCCTACAATAAACTACCAATAGCCCTTTAAAGGGCCTTTTGTAGTGCATTGCCCTAAAGAAATCAGCTCTTTTCCCTGAAAAAAAATACAAAGAACCCCCAACATTAAAACCCACTACCCAACCAACCCCCCAAAATAAAAAACCTAACTCTAACAAAAACCTAAGCTACCTATTGCCCTGAAAAGGGCATTTATTTCATATTAGGGGTTAATAAGTTTATTTAGGTGTCAGCGATGTCAGGGGCAGCAGATTAGGGGTGTTTAGACTTGGGGTTTATGTTAGAGTGTTTTTTTTCCCATAGACATCAATGGGGTTGCGTTACGGAGCTTTTCATTCCGCGATCGCAGGCGTTTTTTTCTAACACTTTCTTCCCATTAATGTCTATGAGGAAAGCGTGCAATCAGCGCTTAGATTTTGTGCAGTATGAAGCTCATCACCACCATAACGCACGCACAAGGCGGCTTTTCCAAAACTCATAATGGCAGCGCTATGGAGGGTGAAATAAAGCAACTTTTGTTGCGTTCGTTTCGCACCCTCTATAGCACAAAACTTGTAATCTAGGTAAATGTGTTTCTATACCACACAAACAAAACAGTTCCAATAGATGAGATGTCTACTTACACACTGCTACCTTAATCGATATAAGGTAAGTGAAGAGCAATTCAGGAATCAGGAGAGCCTTAGCATAGCACATACAAAATCCGCCACCAGATCTTGTATTTTCAGTGAAGTGCCTTTAGTGCTTCCTGTAGTACGGTAGAGAGACAGAAACTTCCCTCCAGTCGATAGGGGTATATAGTGCAATGCTGTCTGTTTAATAAAACACAAATTCAACCCCACACAGTGCCCAAACGATGTTATGATCACATTCAACGCCCTCAATAAATTATGAGGTGATTATAAGAAGTGGTGGATTAGAATCCTGGTAATCGATCCAATCCTATGTGTGCACCAAAAGAGGTTTGTTACTCTGATTAGTTTCCGGTTAAAATTTTCATTAAAAGTACAAGTTTGTAGCCTTATACATCAATGGTACAATAAATATTTAAAAACAAAATATTCAATAGATGTGATAAAACAATTGTAACAAGAGTAACTTATACAAAGTGACCGTATCACTCGTTCAGAGAGGGATTGCATGGTATTTCGGGGCTGGACTATACTGTTAAGTCAGGATCAGAGTGATATGCTTCAGGAAAGTTCTCTGTGAAAGGCACATGTTGAGCAAAAAGAGGCTGCTTCTTGGGTGGTAACTAGCCATAGAACAAGCTATTATGCTACTGTTCATTCCCAGGTTAAGCGCTTCTCTCTTTTTATTTATATATTCATACTATTAAACGAATGTTAGAATGTTCTACAAAATTCAAAACAAACGAACAAATGTGTTAAAATTCGTTTAATTGTTTTAAATGTTGCAAAATATTAGTACATCCCTAATTAGAATGTGAAATATGTACGGTAAATACATAGTTGAACACTTTATTAAATATGAATATTGCAAAATTATTTTACATGTTTTCAGCTACTTAACTGCAAAGGGCACTTATATATCTGTCTATTCATGTATACATATGTATTTATGTGTTTTAAATATGATACTGTTCATGTAAAATACATATCTATACCTATATGTATTTAAGAATAAAAAGGACATTATTCTATAAGTGAAGAACATTGGAATGTGAAATATGTACAGTACATATACAGTAAAACACATAAATACATATGTACACACATATATACATAGATATGTACATACATATACATATTTAGACGTGTTTATATGTATCTCTATGTTATGGGGTATGGGCTCTATGTTAAAGCCCTTTGCAGTCCTTTTTTTTCTTCTAACACCTGAGACCTCCTACCTTTAAACCCTTATATAACTTTTGATTGTAATTTTTTAACAATATTTTTTATCAGACAGTGTTATTAACCAGAGTGCTGAAGTCCAGCTATTCCGACGCACGTTAAATTCAATTGCGCTTGAGTGAGCCCATTTACTTTCAACTTGTAATACGTGCGCTACTTACAACACGTGAACACACAAAATAAACTCAATATCGCTTGTGCATAACTATTAACACGCCACTCATAATCTAGCCCTATGCTTTTCAAAATCTAAGCTATTACTACAATAAAGAACTGTAGCCACTCATGTGACACCTCCATTAATTATGCACTCTTAGTCCTGCTAAAATCCTCCTAACAAGAAAAAAAAACCTCTAAAAGCAAGATACAAGTCTCAATCCCAGTCACTGCTATTTGACAGTTCAACAACATCCACTCAATTGAAGTCTTCTCAGCTACAAATGTCCATAACTGAGACCTACACATTCCAAGTATATGTACATTTCACCTATGGATTTGTCAAAGAGAAGTTCCATTGTATTGCTTTCTCTTTATCCATTTTCTGAGAATTTTTCAGAATTACAGTCATTATTTATGCACTCGAAAGTATTCACTGCACCTCAACAGAGCTACATACATTATAGGGCCTAGATTACAAGTGTAGTGCAACCAATAACGTAGGGTGCATTATCCCTATCATGACCCAGCACTAAGAATAATGCACAATCTGGAATTGCAAGTAAATGATAAAAATGATTTATCCAAGAATCTTAACACAGTCAACATTTTTAAAGCATGTCCTAGAATTGCATAGTGCAATGTCTGCTATCGTTCCTCATATTACAAATGGTGAGTTATGTGATGCAAAATATAGCTGTCTTAGAGGCCCCCGATGTTCAAAACATCGACGGACCATCTGGAAACTGCTTTGATTGCCTCGTCGGCATCGCAGACCAACTGTCTGTTTGAATATTCTAAAAAAGGGGCGTGTCCGAGTGATGCCAGCGAGCGCGATATCTCTCCCATAAAAGTCAATAAGAGCTTGAAGTCACCACCCATATTGCTGACATCGCCACTCCCACTGACCAACTAAATCTATGTTACGGCTAACCTACACACCCCCGGAACACCCAGCTAAGTCCCAGCTAACTCCCCTGTAAAGCCCCAGCTAACTGCCTACTGTCAAAAAATAACTGACTATAATAAACTATACTCTAAGTAATAAACCTCCTTATTGTAACTATGAAGCTATGTCGCTAAAGTTATCATTAATATTTAAATAATGTGTCAGAGATGCACTAAAACAGCAGCCAACCTCTGGAGGACCGGTAAAACCTCATTGGCCAATCCGAGCTCATGGAAGTCAGTGCCAGACTGGAATTGAGCTCGCTTCTTAAAAGGGGTGTTGATAAAGTAGGGTGCAAGGAATCAAGTTGATCTTTTAGTATGTCACTCAGTTCAAAGTAGTGTGATATCCATTGTGAAGGGGACTCTTAGGAATTGGAAAAATGTATTTGAATTTATGGCACCTCTGACTGAAATGTACAAATGTAGGAATGTTCTTAGCAGGTTTAGAATATGCTTTTCATGAAACAATAATCCTTCTCTAGTGTGCAATAGATAAGAAAGTGTCCCCCACAGCAATAAAGTATTGCTTCTTATGACAGTGGTTTTCAGGAAAAGGCAGGACTATGTTTAAACAGTAGCATTATCAGATAAAAGAGTACTGGCACAGTACAATCCCCTGAAGCAGAATATTGTCCCAACAAAACTACAATAACTATAGAGATACCCACTTGATTATCATGTGATCTCCATGCAGGTGACTATTAATGTTTACGGAGCAGTATACACTAAACTGATATACATATTAGAAGCATTGTTCTATTTTAGTCTTGTTTTGCATGTTACTTGTTCAGTATTACAAATTATGTTTTGTTCACATGTCTGTAAGCTGCATAACATACTAATCGAACATTTCCACACAAAAAATGGCAGGTTTGAAATCAGACACCAAGACATTTTACACTTTTCCAGTGACCCATGTTGTGAGAAAGCAGGTGCAAGTCAGGAGGAGTAAGACTGATGTATGCTTTCTAAAACATTGAAGCAAATATGCCATTGTCAGTATGACAAGACAAATGAAAAAAGGATGTGGCCTATGTGGTGACTATATAAGATTACACTTTTGAGGCTTTATCCATTTCTCATGTAGGTGCACTTTGTGACATGGTATATACTAAAAAAAAAATCCACAATAAAGGGCCATGATACCGAAATGTTGAAACTCTTGAAAGTGATGCAGCATATCTGTAAAAAGATGACTAGAAAATATCAACTGAACATTTCTGTAAAAAGAAGAAGCTATTTTGCCTTAAAATTTGCTCAGTAGTCATGTCCCATTGTAAAGGGACTTTAAGCAACAAATCAGGAAGTTAGTCCCTTGACTTGCAAGGGAGTATGCATCTGGTATGTACAGGCACAGTAATATTATTTTCTACCACAGTTTAAAGTAGTTTACAATTAAATCTCACAAGGTTTCAGTAAAATCTCAAGAGATCTCATGAGATCACAGTAAAGCAAAGCATGATATCAGCACTAATGTCTGATTTTTTGTTTGTTTTTTTAAAAAGCATGCAGCTGACAGATAACTGTTCACAGAGCACTTACTTGGGTAAGCTGAAGAAATTATCTGCATCCCTTTCAAATAATTTAGTATATGAGTATTTTGTCCATTTAAAAGAATATTCTTAATTTAAAATAGATAATATAATGATCTACAGCAAGATTATCCAGGCATCAAAATGAGACAGTATAATTAATTATTTTTCTCTTAGAGGGCCATGCATTTTAGAAAAATCTATTCACTGAAACAAAAAATTAACGGGTAGATTACGAGTTTTGCGTTAGGGTTAAAAAGCAGCGTTGAGAGGTCCCAATGCTGCTTTTTAACGCCTGCTGGTATTACGAGTCTTGCAGGTACAGGTGTACCGCTCACTTTTATGGCTCGACTCTAAAATACCGCAAATCCACTTACGTCAATTGCGTATCCTATATTTTCAATGGGATTTTCCTAACGCCGGTATTACGAGTCTTCCTAAAAGTGAGCGGTACACCCTCTACCTCCAAGATCCCTAACGCATTTGAAAGTTTGTAGTTAAGAGTTTTATGGGCTAACGCCGTAGTATAAAACTCTTAACTAAAGTGCTAAAAAGTACACTAACACCCATAAACTACCTATTAACCCCTAAACCGAGGCCCCCTACATCGAAAACAGTTTAAAAAAATTTAACCCCTAATCTGCTGAACCGGACATCGCCGCCACTTTAATAAATATATTAACCCCTAAACCACCGCTCTCCCGCCTCGCAAACACTAGTTAAATAATATTAACCCCTAATCTGCCGGCCCTAACATCGCCGCCACCTACCTACATTTATTAACCCCATATATGCCACCCCCAACATCGCAGAGACTATATTAAATGTATTAACCCCTAAACCTAAGTCTAACCCTAACCTTAACACCCCCCTAACTTAAATATAATTTAAATAAATCTAAATAAAATTACTATCATTAACTAAATTATTCCTATTTAAAACAAAATGCTTACCTATAAAATAAACCCTAAGGCCTAGATTTGGAGTTTGGCGGTAGCCGTGAAAACCAGCGTTAGAGGCTCCTAACTCTGGTTTTAGCCTACCGCCGGTATTTAGAGTCATTCAAAAAAGGGTTTTTCAGCCGCGACTTTTCCATACCGCAGATCCCCTTACGTCAATTGCGTATCCTATCTTTTCAATGGGATCTTTCTAACTCCGGTATTTAGAGTCGTGGCTGAAGTGAGCGTTAGAATTCTAATGACAAAACTCCAGAACTCGATTAAAAATTTTTTAACCCCTAATCTGCCGACCGCCACCTACGTTATACTTATGTACCCCTAATCTGCTGCCCCTAACACCGCCGACCCCTATATTATATTTATTAACCCCTAACCTGCCCCCCACAACGTCGCCGCCAGCTACCTACAATAATTAACCCCTAATCTGCCGACCGCCACCTACGTTATACTTATGTACCCCTAATCTGCTGCCCCTAACACCGCCGACCCCTATATTATATTTATTAGCCCCTAATCTGCCCCCCTCAACGTCGCCTCCACCTGCCTACACTTATTAACCCCTAATCTGCCGAGCGGACCGCACCGCTACTATAATAAAGTTATTAACCCCTAATCCGCCTCACTCCCGCCTCAATAACCCTATAATAAATAGTATTAACCCCTAATCTGCCCTCCCTAACATCGCCGACACCTAACTTCAATTATTAACCCCTAATCTGCCGACTGGAGCTCACCGCTATTCTAATAAATTTATTAACCCCTAAAGCTAAGTCTAACCCTAACACTAACACCCCCCTAAATTAAATATAATTTTAATCTAATGAAATTAATTAACTCTTCTTAAATAAATTATTCCTATTTAAAGCTAAATACTTACCTGTAAAATAAATCCTTATATAGCTGCAATATAAATTATAATTATATTATAGCTATTTTTGGATTAATATTTATTTTACAGGTAACTTTGTATTTATTTTAACCAGGTACAATAGCTATTAAATAGTTAAGAACTATTTAATAGCTAAAATAGTTAAAATAATTACAAATTTACCTGTAAAATAAATCCTAACCTAAGTTACAATTAAACCTAACACTACACTATCAATAAATTAATTAAATAAAATACCTACAATTACCTACAATTAAACCTAACACTACACTATCAATACATTAATTAAATACAATATCTACAAATAAATACAATGAAATAAACTAACTAAAGTACAAAAAATAAAAAAGAACTAAGTTACAAAAAATAAAAAAATATTTACAAACATCAGAAAAATATTACAACAATTTTAAACTAATTACACCTACTCTAAGCCCCCTAATAAAATAACAACGACCCCCAAAATAAAAAAATGCCCTACCCTATTCTAAATTACTAAAGTTCAAAGCTCTTTCACCTTACCAGCCCTGAACAGGGCCCTTTGCGGGGCATGCCCCAAAGAATTTAGCTCTTTTGCCTGTAAAAAAAACACATACAATACCCCCCCCCCAACATTACAACCCACCACCCACATACCCCTAATCTAACCCAAACCCCCCTTAAATAAACCTAACACTAAGCCCCTGAAGATCTTCCTACCTTATCTTCACCATACCAGGTTCACCAATCGATCCAGAAGAGCTCCTCCGATGTCCTGATCCAAGCCCAAGCTCAAAATCAAGTTCAATCCGATTGGCTGAATATTCCTACCTTAATTCCGATTGGCTGATAGAATCCTATCAGCCAATTGGAATTCGAGGGACGCCATCTTGGATGACGTCATTTAAAGGAACCGTCATTTGGCGAGTAGGCGTCAGGAGAAGAGGATGTTCCGCGTCGGATGGAAGATGATGGCTCCCGAAGAAAGAAGATTGAAGATGCCGTTGATAGAAGACTTCAGCCGGATCATGGACCTCTTCAGCTCCCGCTTGGATGAAGACTTCAGCCGGATCATGGACCTCTTCAGCTCCCGCTTGGATGATGACTTCAGCCGGATCATGGACCTCTTCAGCCCCCCGCTTGGGCTTGGATCAGGACATCGGAGGAGCTCTTCTGGATCGATCGGTGAACCTGGTATGGTGAAGATAAGGTAGGAAGATCTTCAGGGGCTTAGTGTTAGGTTTATTTAAGGGGGGTTTGGGTTAGATTAGGGGTATGTGGGTGGTGGGTTGTAATGTTGGGGGGGGTATTGTATGTGTTTTTTTTACAGGCAAAAGAGCTGAATTCTTTGGGGCATGCCCCGCAAAGGGCCCTGTTCAGGACTGGTAAGGTAAAAGAGCTTTGAACTTTAGTAATTTAGAATAGGGTAGGGCATTTTTTTATTTTGGGGGTCTTTGTTATTTTATTAGGGGGCTTAGAGTAGGTGTAATTAGTTTAAAATTGTTGTAATATTTTTCTGATGTTTGTAAATATTTTTTAATTTTTTGTAACTTAGTTCTTTTTTATTTTTTGTACTTTAGTTAGTTTATTTCATTGTATTTATTTGTAGATATTGTATTTAATTAATGTATTGATAGTGTAGTGTTAGGTTTAATTGTAGGTAATTGTAGGTATTTTATTTAATTAATTTATTGATAGCGTAGTGTTAGGTTTAATTGTAGGTAATTGTAGGTATTTTATTTAATTCATTTATTGATAGTGTAGTGTTTAATAGGTTTAATTGTAACAGGTTCGGATTTATTTTACAGGTAATTTTGTAATTATTTTAACTATTTTAGCTATTGTACCTGGTTAAAATAAATACAAAGTTACCTGTAAAATAAATATAAATCCTAAAATAGCTATAATATAAATATAATTTATATTGTAGCTATATTAGGATTTATTTTACAGGTAAGTATTTAGCTTTAAATAGGAATAATTTATTTAATAAGAGTTAATTAATTTCGTTAGATGTAAATTATATTTAACTTAGAGGGGTGTTAGTGTTAGGGTTAGACTTAGCTTTAGGGGTTAATAAATTTATTAGAATAGCGGTGAGCTCCAGTCGGCAGATTAGGGGTTAATGTTTGAAGTTAGGTGTCAGCGATGTTAGGGAGGGCAGGTTAATACTATTTATTATAGGGTTAGTGAGGCAGATTAGGGGTTAATTACTTTATAATAATAGCGGTGCGGTCCGCTCGGCAGATTAGGGGTTAATAAGTGTAGGCAGGTGGAGGCAACGTTGTGGGCGGCAGATTAGGGGTTAATAAATATAATATAGGGGTCGGCGGTGTTAGGGACAGCAGATTAGGGGTACATAGGGATAACGTAGGTTGCGGCGGTGTACGGAGCGGCAGATTGGGGTTAATAATAATATGCAGGGGTCAGCGATAGCGGGGGCGGCATATTTGGGGTTAATAAGTGTAAGGTTAGGGGTGTTTAGACTCGGGGTACATGTTAGAGTGTTAGGTGCAGACGTAGGAAGTGTTTCCCCATAGGAAACAATGGGGCTGCGTTAGGAGCTGAACGCGGCTTTTTTGCAGGTGTTAGTTTTTTTTTCAGCTCAAACAGCCCCATTGTTTCCTATGGGGGAATTGTGCACGAGCCCGTTTTTGAGGCTGGCCGCGTCCGTAAGCAACTCTGATATCGAGAGTTGCAGTGGCGTTAAATATGCTCTACGCTCCTTTTTTGGAGCCTAACGCAGCCATTCTGTGGACTCTCAATACCAGAGTTATTTTAAAGGTGCGGCCAGAAAAAAGCCAGCGTTAGATACGCGGGTCGTTACCGACAAAACTCTAAATCTAGCCGTTAGATAGCTACAATATAACTAATAGTTACATTGTAGCTAGCTTAGGATTTATTTTTATTTTACAGGCAACTTTGTATTTATTTTAACTAGGTACAATAGTTATTAAATAGTTATTAACTATTTAATAGCTACCTAGTTAAAATAAAGACAAATTTATCTGTAAAATAAAACCTAACCTAAGTTACAATTACACCTAAAACTACACTATAATTAAATTAATTCCCTAAATTAACTACAATTAAATACAATTAAATAAAATTATCTAAAGTACGGAAAAAAACACTAAATTACAGAAATTACAGAATAAATAATAAAAGTTTTTTAAACTAATTACACCTAATCTAATCCCCCTAATAAAATAATAAAGCCCCCAAAATAATAAAAAGCCCTACCCTACACTAAATTACAAATAGCCCTTAAAAGGGCCCTTTGCGGGGCATTGCCCCAAAGTAATCAGCTCTTTTACCTGTAAAAAAAAAGTACAATACCCCCCAACATTAAAACCCACCACCCACACACCCAACCTTACTCTAAAACCCACCCAATCCCCCCTTAATAAAACCTACACTAACCCCTTGAAGATCACCCTACCTTGAGAAGTCTTCACCCAAACAGGCCGAAGTCCTCAACGAAGCCGGGCGAAGTGGTCCTCCAGATAGGCAGAAGTCTTCATCCAATTGTAGTTATTTTATTTAGATTTATTTAAATTATATTTAAGTTAGGGGGTGTTAGGGTTAGACTTATTTTTAGGGGTTAATAACTTTAATATAGTGGTGGCAACGTTGGGTGTGGCAGATTAGGGGTTAATAATTGTAGTTAGGTTGCGGCGACATTTGGGGGTGGCAAATTAGGGGTTAATAAATATAATGTAGGGTTCGGCGATGTTGGAGGCAGCAGATTAGGGGTTCATAACTATAATGTAGGTGGCGGCGGTGTCCGGAGCGGCAGATTAGGGGTTAATAATATAATGCAGGTGTCGGCGATGTCGGGGGCGGCAGATTAGTGGTTAATAAGTGTAAGATTAGGGGTGTTTAGACTCGGGGTTCATGTTAGGGTGTTAGGTGTAGACATAAAATGTGTTTCCACATAGGAATCAATGGGGCTGCGTTAGGAGCTGAACACTGCTTTTT
This sequence comes from Bombina bombina, assembly GCF_027579735.1. NCBI lineage: Eukaryota > Metazoa > Chordata > Amphibia > Anura > Bombinatoridae > Bombina > Bombina bombina. The sequence goes on along the minus strand of NC_069500.1, from coordinate 707,850,733 downwards.
TGCAGGTGTTAGACTTTTTTTCAGCCAGCTCTGCCCCATTGATTCCTATGGGGAAATCATGCACGAGCACGTTTAGCGAGCTCACCGCTACTGTAAGCAGCACTGGTATTGAGGTGAGATGTGGAGCAAAATTTTGCTCTCCGCTCACTTTTCGCCGGGTTTAAAAAAAACCGTAATACCAGCGCTGTCTGCAAGTGAGCGGTGAGCATAAACTGCTCGTTAGCCATGCACAGCTTTACCGACAAAACTCGTAATCTAGCCGATAGAATGACAGTGATGAAACATTTTGGGATTGCATGTGAGTAGGGGCTGTCAACCATCCCGATCAGATCTAGATAACTGAATCCACCACACTTTAGGTGGTGGAGCAGTTAAGTAGCAGTGGTCTTAAGCAGCTTTCTTGAAAGCAATATTAGTGTTCCACTTATTAATACCAGTGCACGCTAATGTGCGCAGGTATTACAAGTTGTAAGCACAGAACCTAAGATCAGCGAATGGGGTAAGTAGCACAGCGATTGCAGCATTTTTATGCTTATACATCTATATGTATGTGTTAACATGTGTATATACACATATTAACACATAAATATATATGTATATAAGCATATACATTTATATTTACACACAGTTCCCATAGACCGCAAAGTAAAGGCACTTTTCAGTGCCATTTTCTTCCTAACAACCCCCTCCCGCCAACTTTTAAGGGACATTCCAGCCAAAATTGGAAACCAAGTGGATGCATTTCAGTATTTAACAGAAGCAATTTTGTAATATACATGTATTGGCAAAAATGCTTCTAATAAAAGCTATAGCTGTTTCAAAAGTGTATTTAAGTATGCACCGTGCACCAGCATTTTAAACACAGCACTGGCTCAGAGAGCCTAAGGTATTTGTACCATCTGGTAATTACTCAATTTGTTAATTGCTGACATTATACAAGCCCCACTGATGATCTGGGCAGCTGCAGTATTTAAAATGTGGGTGCAGTGACAATATCTAGCTGTGCTTCACATGCACGTGCAGAGAAAAATGTTAACACTAAAACAGTGATAACTTTTACAAGAAGCATTTTTGCTAATACTGTACATGTATATTGCAAATATGTTTCTATTCAAAGATGTAATGCTACTTTTTAAAAAACTATGGGCTCATTTCCATTGAGCCGGTAAAAATTGAGCCGTAAGTTACCGAAGCGGACGAGAGCTAAAAGTAATTTACGGCTCCATTTTAGTACCAGGTTTCGATTGAAAAGGTTTCCGCTTTGCGAGCGGTCGCTCTTTTCGTTTAGGTGTAAGTTAGCGTTGTGTTAACGCTTCCACCCAATGCCGGATTTCTAAAACATTAATAGGTTACTATGGTAACCCAACCTTACACTACACTCGATCGCATATACAGTGCCGCGCCATATATTTTACCTGTCACTCGCTGTTAGAATAAAATCAAACACCTAACGCATGCACAATATCTACTTGTCAACCGCAACCCCCATCGCAATAACTAATGTTTTAACCCCTAAACCGCCATCCCCACAACGCAAACTATCTATTTAAACTATTAACCCCTAATCCGCAATGCCCCACATCGCAAACTATCTATTTAAACTATTAACCCCTAATCCGCAATGCCCCACATTGCAAACTATCTATTAACCTAATAAATCTTTTAACCACCAAACCCCACAACGCATATATATATATACGCAAATAGCTAATCACAAAGCCTCCTAACCTAACACCCCCTAAACACCCATTACATAAATTAAAATACTAAATTACAATTATAATAAAAAACCTAACATTACTTTAAAATATAAAAAAACTAACGGCTAGATTTGGAGTTTGGCGGTAAAAGGGCTGTTAACGCTCCGCGGGTTTTTTTCTGGCCGCACCATAAATTTAACTCTGGTATCGAGAGTTCAAACAAATGCTGCGTTAGGCTCCAAAAAAGGAGCGTAGAGCATTTTTACCGCAAATACAACTCTCGATACCAGAGTTGCTTACGGACGCGGCCGGCCTCAAAAACGTGCTCGTGCACGATTCTCCCATAGGAAACAATGGGGCTGTTTGAGCTGAAAAAAAACCTAACACCTGCAAAAAAGCAGCGTTCAGCTCCTAACGCAGCCCCATTGTTTCCTATGGGGAAACACTTCCTACGTCTGCACCTAACACTCTAACATGTACCCCGAGTCTAAACACCCCTAGCCTTACACTTATTAACCCCTAATCTGCCGCCCCCGCTATCGCTGACCCCTGCATTACACTTTTAACCCCTAATCTGCCGCTCCGTAAACCGCCGCCACCTACGTTATCCCTATGTACCCCTAATCTGCTGCCCTAACATCGCCGACCCCTATGTTATATTTATTAACCCCTAATCTGCCCCCCACAACGTCGCCGACACCTACCTACACTTATTAACCCCTAATCTGCCGACCGGACCTGAGCGCTACTATAATAAAGTTATTAACCCCTAATCCGCCTCACTAACCCTATCATAAATAGTATTAACCCCTAATCTGCCCTCCCTAACATCGCCGACACCTACCTTCAAACATTAACCCCTAATCTGCCGACTGGAGCTCACCGCTATTCTAATAAATGTATTAACCCCTAAAGCTAAGTCTAACCCTAACACTAACACCCCCCTAAGTTAAATATAATTTTTATCTAACGAAATAAATTAACTCTTATTAAATAAATGATTCCTATTTAAAGCTAAATACTTACCTGTAAAATAAATCCTAATATAGCTACAATATAAATTACATTTATATTATAGCTATTTTAGGATTTATATTTATTTTACAGGTAACTTTGTATTTATTTTAACCAGGTACAATAGCTATTAAATAGTTAAGAACTATTTAATAGTTACCTAGTTAAAATAATTACAAATTTACCTGTAAAATAAATCCTAACCTAAGTTATAATTAAACCTAACACTACCCTATCAATAAAATAATTAAATAAACTACCTACAATTACCTACAATTAACCTAACACTACACTATCAATAAATTAATTAAACACAATTGCTACAAATAAATACAATTAAATAAACTATCTAAAGTACAAAAAATAAAAAAGAACTAAGTTACAGAAAATAAAAAAATATTTACAAACATAAGAAAAATATTACAACAATTTTAAACTAATTACACCTACTCTAAGCCCCCTAATAAAATAACAAAGACCCCCAAAATAAAAAATTCCCTACCCTATTCTAAAATACAAAAATTACAAGCTCTTTTACCTTACCAGCCCTGAACAGGGCCCTTTGCGGGGCATGCCCCAAGAATTTCAGCTCTTTTGCCTGTAAAAAAAACATACAATACCCCCCCCCAACATTACAACCCACCACCCACATACCCCTAATCTAACCCAAACCCCCCTTAAATAAACCTAACACTAAGCCCCTGATGATCTTCCTACCTTGTCTTCACCATGCCAGGTTCACCGATCCGTCCTGGCTCCAAGATCTTCATCCAACCCAAGCGGGGGTTGGCGATCCATAATCCGGTGCTCCAAAGTCTTCCTCCTATCCGGCAAGAAGAGGACATCCGGACCGGCAAACATCTTCTCCAAGCGGCATCTTCTATGTTCTTCCATCCGATGACGACCGGCTCCATCTTGAAGACCTCCAGCGCGGATCCATCCTCTTCTTCCGACGACTAGACGACGAATGACGGTTCCTTTAAGGGACGTCATCCAAGATGGCGTCCCTCGAATTCCAATTGGCTGATAGGATTCTATCAGCCAATCGGAATTAAGGTAGGAATTTTCTGATTGGCTGATGGAATCAGCCAATCAGAATCAAGTTCAATCCGATTGGCTGATCCAATCAGCCAATCAGATTGAGCTCGCATTGTATTGGCTGATCGGAACAGCCAATAGAATGCGAGCTCAATCTGATTGGCTGATTGGATCAGCCAATCGGATTGAACTTGATTCTGATTGGCTGATTCCATCAGCCAATCAGAAAATTCCTACCTTAATTCCGATTGGCTGATAGAATCCTATCAGCCAATCGGAATTCGAGGGACGCCATCTTGGATGACGTCCCTTAAAGGAACCGTCATTCGTCGTCTAGTCGTCGGAAGAAGAGGATGGATCCGCGCTGGAGGTCTTCAAGATGGAGCCGGTCGTCATCGGATGGAAGAACATAGAAGATGCCGCTTGGAGAAGATGTTTGCCGGTCCGGATGTCCTCTTCTTGCCGGATAGGAGGAAGACTTTGGAGCACCGGATTATGGATCGCCAACCCCCGCTTGGGTTGGATGAAGATCTTGGAGCCAGGACGGATCGGTGAACCTGGCATGGTGAAGACAAGGTAGGAAGATCATCAGGGGCTTAGTGTTAGGTTTATTTAAGGGGGGTTTGGGTTAGATTAGGGGTATGTGGGTGGTGGGTTGTAATGTTGGGGGGGGGGGGTATTGTATGTTTTCTTTTACAGGCAAAAGAGCTGAACTTCTTGGGGCATGCCCCGCAAAGGGCCCTGTTCAGGGCTGGTAAGGTAAAAGAGCTTGTAACTTTTTAAATTTAGAATAGGGTAGGGAATTTTTTATTTTGGGGGTCTTTGTTATTTTATTAGGGGGCTTAGAGTAGGTGTAATTAGTTTAAAATTGTTGTAATATTTTTCTTATGTTTGTAAATATTTTTTTATTTTCTGTAACTTAGTTCTTTTTTATTTTTTGTACTTTAGATAGTTTATTTAATTGTATTTATTTGTAGCAATTGTGTTTAATTAATTTATTGATAGTGTAGTGTTAGGTTAATTGTAGGTAATTGTAGGTAGTTTATTTAATTATTTTATTGATAGGGTAGTGTTAGGTTTAATTATATCTTAGGTTAGGATTTATTTTACAGGTAAATTTGTAATTATTTTAACTAGGTAACTATTAAATAGTTCTTAACTATTTAATAGCTATTGTACCTGGTTAAAATAAATACAAAGTTACCTGTAAAATAAATATTAATCCTAAAATAGCTATAATATAAATGTAATTTATATTGTAGCTATATTAGGATTTATTTTACAGGTAAGTATTTAGCTTTAAATAGGAATCATTTATTTAATAAGAGTTAATTTATTTCGTTAGATAAAAATTATATTTAACTTAGGGGGGTGTTAGTGTTAGGGTTAGACTTAGCTTTAGGGGTTAATACATTTATTAGAATAGCGGTGAGCTCCGGTCGGCAGATTAGGGGTTAATAATTGAAGGTAGGTGTCGGCGATGTTAGGGAGGGCAGATTAGGGGTTAATACTATTTATGATAGGGTTAGTGAGGCGGATTAGGGGTTAATAACTTTATTATAGTAGCGCTCAGGTCCGCTCGGCAGATTAGGGGTTAATAAGTGTAGGTAGGTGTCGGCGACGTTGTGGGGGGCAGATTAGGGGTTAATAAATATAACATAGGGGTCGGCGATGTTAGGGGCAGAAGATTAGGGGTACATAGGGATAACGTAGGTGGCGGCGATTTGCGGTCGGAAGATTAGGGGTTAATTATTTTAAGTAGCTTGCGGCGACGTTGTGTGGGGCAAGTTAGGGGTTAATAAATATAATATAGGGGTCGGCGGGGTTAGGGGCAGCAGATTAGGGGTACATAAGTATAACGTAGGTGGCGGTCGGCAGATTAGGGGTTAAAAATTTTAATCGAGTGGCGGCGATGTGGGGGGACCTCGGTTTAGGGGTACATAGGTAGTTTATGGGTGTTAGTGTATTTTAGGGTACAGTAGTTAAGAGCTTTATGAACCGGCGTTAGCCAGAAAGCTCTTAACTCCTGCTTTTTTCAGGCGGCTGGAATCTTGTCGTTAGAGCTCTAACGCTCACTGCAGAAACGACTCTAAATACCAGCGTTAGAAAGATCCCATTGAAAAGATAGGCTACGCAAATGGCGTAGGGGGATCTGCGGTATGGAAAAGTCGCGGCTGTAAAGTGAGCGTTAGACCCTTTAATCACTGACTCCAAATACCAGCGGGCGGCCAAAACCAGCGTTAGGAGCCTCTAACGCTGGTTTTGACGGCTACCGCCGAACTCTAAATCTAGGCCTAAGTTTAAATTAAGCTAAAATTACAGAAAATAAAAAAAGTCTATCATTACATAAAATAATAAACAAAATTATCAAAAATTAAAAAAGTAAACCTAATCCCTATGAAAATAAAAAAAGCCCCCAAAATAAAAACACCTAATCTAATATTAAACTACCAATAGCCCTTAAAAGGGCCTTTTGTAGGATTTTGTCCTAAGTTAAACAGCTCTTTTACCTTTAAAAAAAACTAAGTTCCCCCAAACAGCAAAACCCCGCCACCAGCCAAACCCCCCGAAATAATAAAACCTAACACTAAGGGGGGTAGTTATCAACGTGTCAACTTTCCTGCCTTCGCCGGCCCAATACGCCCGCCTAAGCTCGCCTCACATCGCCGCCGCGGACCTGAAAAATTTCGCCTAAGTTATCAAATAAAGCTGTCAAAAAACCGTGCACCAAGTACGGGGCGATGAGCAGCGGACTGTGAGAGTTATCACTCATCCGATCTCGCTGCTCTTCTGCTTTTTCCCAGCTTTATTGCTAGCCTGTCACTAAGCACCCACACTATCTACACTGTTCTACCCCTATACCGGAGCCCCCCGCAACTAAATAAAGTTATTAACCCCTAAACCGCCGCTCCTAGACCCTGCCGCAACTCTGATAAATGTATTAACCCCTAAACCGCCGCTCCTAGACCCTGCCGCAACTCTGATAAATGTATTAACCCCTAAACCGCCGCTCCCGGACACCGCTGCCACCTACATTATACCTATTAACCCCTATCCTGCCCCCCTACACCGTCGCCACCTATAATAAATTTATTAGCCCCTATCCTGCCCCCCACTACACCGCCGCCACTGTAATAAATGTATTAACCCCTAAACCTAAGTCTAACACTAACCCTAACACCCCCTAACATAATTATTAATTAAATAAATCTAAATAATATTTCTATTATGAACTAAATTAATCCTATTTAAAACTAAATACTTACCTTTAAAATAAACCCTAATATAGCTACAATATAAATAATAATTATATTGTAGCTATCTTAGGATTTATTTTTATTTTACAGGTAACTTTGTATTTATTTAGCTAGTTAGAATAGTTATTAAATAGTTATTAACTATTTAATAACTACCTAGCTAAAATAAATACAAAATTACCTGTAAAATAAATCCTAACCTAAGTTACAATTAAACCTAACACTACACTATCATTAAATTAATTAAATAAATTACCTACAAATAACTACAATTAAATACAATTACATAAACTAACTAAAGTACAAAAAATAAAAAAAGCTAAGTTACAAAAAATAAAAAAAATAGGTTACAAACATTTTAAAAATATTACAACAATTTTAAGCTACTTACACCTAATCTAAGCCCCCTAATAAAATAACAAACCCCCCCAAAATAAAAAAAATGCCCTACCCTATTCTAAATTAAAAAAGTTCAAAGCTCTTTTACCTTACCAGCCCTTAAAAGGGCCATTTGTGGGGCATGCCCCAAAGAATTCAGCTCTTTTGCCTGTAAAAGAAAAATACAACCCCCCCAACATTAAAACCCACCACCCACATACCCCTAATCTAACCCAAACCCCCCTTAAAATAACCTAACACTAATCCCCTGAAGATCATCCTACCTTGAGTCGTCTTCACTCAGCCGAGCAGCGATGGAACCGAAGAGGAGACCCGGACCGGCAGAAGTTATCCTCCAAGCGGCGCTGAAGAAATCTTCCATCCGATGAAGTGATCCTCCAAGCGGCGCTGAAAAAGTCTTCCATCCGGGCGATGTCATCTTCCAAAAGGCGCTGAAGAAGTCTTCTATCCGGGCGATGTCATCTTCCAAGCGGGGTCTTGAATCTTCATCCCGCCGACGCGGAACATCCTTCTTTACCGACGGACTACCGACGAATGAAGGATCCTTTAAGGGACGTCATCCAAGATGGCATCCCTTCAATTCCGATTGGCTGATAGGATTCTATCAGCCAATCGGAATTAAGGTAGGAAAAATCTGATTGGCTGATTGAATCAGCCAATCAGATTCAAGTTCAATCCGATTGGCTGATCCAATCAGCCAATCAGATTGAGCTCGCATTCTATTGGCTGTTCATAATAGAAATATTATTTAGATTTATTTAATTAATATTTAAGTTAGGGGGGTGTTAGGGTTAGTGTTAGACCTAGGTTTAGGGGTTAATAATTTTATTACAGTGGCGGCGGTGTAGTGGGGGGCAGGATGGGGGTTAATAAATGTATTATAGGTGGCAACGGTGTAGGGGGGGCAGATTAGGGGTTAATAAATTTAATAAAGGTTGTGGTGGGCTCCGGGAGCGGCGGTTTAGGGGTTAATATGTATAGAGTAGCTTGCGGTGGGCTCCGGGAGCGGCGGTTTAGGAGTTAATACGTATAGAGTAGCTTGCGGTGGGCTCCGGGAGCGGCAGTTTAGGTGTTAATATGTATAGAGTAGCTTGCGGTGGGCTCCGGGAGCGGCGGTTTAGGGGGTAATAACTTTATTTAGTTGTGGCGGTGTAGGGGGGCAGATTAGGGGTGTTTAGACTCGGGGTACATGTTAGGGTGTTAGGTGCAGACATCTCCCATAGGAATCAATGGGATGTCTGGCAGCAGCGAACTTGTACTTTCGCTATGGTCAGACTCCCATTGATTCCTATGGGATCCGCCGGTTTGAAAACCAGGTACGCTGGGCCGGAAAAGTGCCGAGCGTACCTGCTAGTTTTTTGATAACTAGCAAAAGTAGTCAGATTGTGCCGCACTTGTGTGCGGAACATCTGTAGTGACGTAAGAATCGATCTGTGTCGGACTGAGTCCGGCGGATCGAATCTTACGTCACAAAATTCTACTTTTGCCTGTCTCTAGCCTTTGATAACTAAGGCGAATCAGCCTCGCCCCAAATACGCTGCGGAATTCCAGCGTATTTGAGGTTGACGGCTTGATAACTAGGCCCCTAAAAAAATCATAAACTACCCATTTCCCCTAAAGTGGCATTTGTATGTGCATTGCCCTTAAAAGGGGCATTCAGCTCTTTTACTACCCTTAAAAGGGCATTCAGCTCTTTTACAGTGCCCAAATCCCTAATCTAAAAAAATAACCCCCCCAAAAAAAAGCCTTACTCTAACCCCCAGATAGGTACTCAGGGTTCCTGAAGTCCGGCTGTGAAGTCTTCTTTCAAGCGGTGAACTCTTCTTTCTTCATCCAGGACCGCGGAACTGAAGAAAGGCGACCGCGGAGCTATGGAGCGTGGAGGATCCTCTTCGTACGATCGCCGCCGTACACTGTACAGTAAGTTTAAGGTACGCAATTAAATATGGCGTCCCTTGCATTCCTTTTGGCTGATTTGATTCTTCAAATTCAAATCAGCCAATAGGATGAGAGCTTCTGAAATCCTATTGGCTGTTCAAATCAGCCAATAGGATGAGAGCTACTGAAATCCTATTTCAGTAGCTCTCATCCTATTGGCTGATTTGAATTTGAAGAATCAAATCAGCCAATAGGAATGGAATGCAAGGGACACCATATTTAATCGTGTACCTTGAATTCACTGGTCATCGGTCTTCAGTTCCGCGGTCGCTGGTGTTCAGTTCCGCGGTGCTGGATGAAGATAGAAGAGGTCGCCACTTGGAAGAAGACTTCACCGCCGGACTTCAGGAACCATGAGTACCTATCTGGGGGTTAGATTTTTTTGTTTTTTTGGCGGTTTTTAATTTTTTAGATTAGGGATTTGGGTGCTGTAAAAGAGCTGAATGCCCTTTTAAGTGCAATGCCCATACAAATGCCCCTTTACGGGCAATGGGTAGTTTAGGATTATTTAGTGTTAGGTTTTTTTATTTTGGGGGTTCTGTGGGTGGGGGGGTTTACTGTTAGGGGAACTTAGTTTTTTTAAAGGTAAAAGAGCTGTTTAACTTAGGGTAATGCCCTACAAAATGCCCTTTTAAGGGCTATTGGTAGTTTAGTATTAGATTAGGGGGTGTTTTTATTTTGGAGAGGCTTTTTTATTTTCATAGGGATTAGGTTTAATGTTTTAATTTTTGATAGTTTTGTTTGTTATTTTCTGTAATGTTAGACTTTTTTATTTTCTGTAATTTTAGCTTAATTTAAACTTAGTTTTTTTTATTTTCAAAGTAATTAAACTTTCATGATTCAGATAGAAGAGCATACAATTGTAAACAGCTTTCCAATGTATTAATTTTATCAAATTTTCTTTGATCCCTTGGTATCCTTTGTAAAAGGTTTTATGCATTTTAACAGAAAATATTCTGAGTGCAGAATCTGACTGAAGTTTCTGTTTAAATTTCATTTTTTAAAGTTGTGTAACTTTAAAACAATAAATGTAATTGTGCTGAAATGTAGCCACCTTGTAGCTATTACTAGTGACGTTTGCTGTTTTTCAGAAAAATTCCATTGGCTTATAATTGGGATTTGTGACCAGTTCTACAACTGACATGACAGAATATATTTTCATGAAACTTAGCAGTGCTTCTCTTCAGCACATCATCAGTGTAACTGCATTGCAGGAGTATGTCAGCAGGGGGAGCCTGCAATCAGCCTCTTCGGTGCTTTACTGTTATCTCATGGGATTTTACTGAAACCTCACAAGATTCATAGAAAACTTCTTTAAACTGAGAAGGGAAATAAAATAACTGCTGCACATGCCAGATGCACGCTCCCTTAAAAGTCCCGAGACATGCCTCCTGATTGGCTGCTTAAAGGGACATGAAACCCCAAAATTTTCTTTCATGATTCAGATAGATCATACAATTTAAAACAACGTTCCAGTTTACTTCTATTATCTGATTGTGATTCATTCTCTTTGTATCTTTGTTGATGGAGCCGCAATGCACTACTGGGAGTAAGCTGAAAGCCAATGGCAAAATTGCATTCTCTATATGAATCATGAAAGAAAAAAATGTGGGTTTCATGTCCCTTTAAATTCCCTTTACAATGGAATGTGGCAACTGAAGAGATTTTGAGGTAAAATATCTTCCATATTTTTATAGAGATGTTCAGGTGATATTTCCTAGTCAGCTTTTTACGGTTAAGCTGCATCACATTTATTTTTCAAGTAATTAAACATAGAAATTAATGAAGCTCTCTGGGATAGTGCATCTCTCAGGGAAGAGTGAGGTTAATAGGGGATCACTTGGCACTGATATACATTCTCATTTTGCATCAAATACAAATTAAACTGAAATGTTTTCACTTTAATTAAACTTTGCATTTGATTCTAATTTAGTTGCATTATTCTTCTGTCAGGTAAATAACGGCTAGATTTAGAGTTGGGTGGTAGCCGTCAAAACCAGCGTTAGAGGCTCCTAACACTGGTTTTTACCGCCCTCTGATATTTGGAGTCAGTCAGGAAAGGGTCTAACGCTCACTTTGCAGCCGCGACTTTTCCATACCGCAGATCCCCCTACGCCATTTGCGTATCCTATCTTTTCAATGGGATCTTCCTAACGCCGGTATTTAGAGTCGTGGCTGAAGTGAGCGTTAGAATTCTAACGACAAAACTCCAGCCGCAGAAAAAAGTCAGTAGTTAAGAGCTTTCTGGGCTAACGCCGGGTCATAAAGCTCTTAACTACTGTGCTCTAAAGTACACTAACACCCATAAACTACCTATGTACCCCTAAACCGAGGTCCCCCCACATTGCCGCCACTCTATTAAAATTTTTTAACCCCTAATCTGCCGACCGCACACCGCTGCCACCTACGTTATCCCTATGAACCCCTAATCTGCTGCCCCTAACACCGCCGACCCCTATATTATATTTATTAACCCCTAATATGCGGCCCCCAACGTCGCCGCTACCTACCTACACTTATTAACCCCTAATATGCCGACCGGACCGCGCTGCTATTATAATAAAGTTATTAACCCCTAATCCGCCTCACTCCCGCCTCAATAACCCTATAATAAATAGTATTAACCCCTAATCTGCCCTCCCTAACATCGCCGACACCTAACTTCAAGTATTAACCCCTAATCTGCCGATCGGAGCTCACCGCTACTCTAATACTCTAATACATTTTTTAACCCCTAAAGCTAATTCTAACCCTAACCATAACACCCCCCTAAATTAAATATAATTTTATTCTAACGAAATAAATTAACTCTTATTAAATAAATTATTCCTATTTAAATCTAAATACTTACCTGTAAAATAAACCCTAATATAGCTACAATATAAATTATAATTATATTGTAGCTATTTTAGGATTAATATTTATTTTACAGGCAACTTTGTATTTATTTTAACCAGGTACAATAGCTATTAAATAGTTAATAACTATTTAATAGTTACCTAGTTAAAATAATTACAAAATTACCTGTAAAATAAATCCTAACCTAAGTTACAATTAAACCTAACACTACACTATCAATAAATTAATTAAATAAAATACCTACAATTATCTACAATTAAACCTAACACTACACTATCAATAAATTACTTAAATAAAATACCTACTATTATCTACAATTAAACCTAACACTACACTATCAATAAATTAATTAAATACAATACCTACAAATAAATACAATTAAATAAACTAACTAAAGTACAAAAAATAAAAAAAAACTACGTTACAAAAAATAAAAAAATATTTACAAACATTAGAAAAATATTACAACAATTTTAAACTAATTACACCTACTCTAAGCCCCCTAATAAAATAACAAAGCCCCCCAAAATAAAAAAATGCCCTACCCTATTCTAAAATTAAAATAGAAAAGCTCTTTTACCTTACCAGCCCTGAAAAGGGCCCTTTGCGGGGCATGCCCCAAAGAATTCAGCTCTTTTGCCTGTAAAAAAAAAAACATACAATACCCCCCCAACATTACAACCCACATACCCCTAATCTAACCCAAACCCCCCTTAAATAAACCTAACACTAAGCCCCTGAAGATCTCCCTACCTTGTCTTCATCACACCGGGTCCCGATCTGTCCAGAAGAGCCTCCGATGTCTTGATCCAAACCCAAGCGGGGGGCTGAAGAGTGACGTCCATCCTCGGGCTGAAGTCTGGATCCAAGCGGCGGCTGAAGAAATCCATCATCGGGCTGAAGTCTTGATCCAAGCGGGCGCTGAAGAAGTCCATCATCGGGATGAAGTCTTCTATGAAGCAGCATCTTCAATCTTCTTTCTTCCGGAGCCATCATCTTCCAGCCGACGCGGAACATCCTCTTCTACCGACGCCTCCTCGCCGAATGACGGTTCCTTTAAATGACGTCATCCAAGATGGTGTCCGTCGAATTCCGATTGGCTGATAGGATTCTATCAGCCAATCGGAATTAAGGTAGGAAAATTCTGATTGGCTGATGGAATCAGCCAATCAGAATCAAGTTCAATCCGATTGGCTGATCCGATCAGCCAATCAGATTGAGCTCGCATTCTATTGGCTGATCGGAGCAGCCAATAGAATGCGAGCTCAATCTGATTGGCTGATCGGATCAGCCAATCGGATTATACTTGAATCTGATTGGCTGATTCCATCAGCCAATCAGAATTTTCCTACCTTAATTCCGATTGGCTGATAGAATCCTATCAGCCAATCGGAATTCGACGGACGCCATCTTGGATGACGTGATTTAAAGGAACTGTCATTCGGCAAGGAGGCGTTGGTAGAAGAGGATGTTCCGCGTCGGCTGGAAGATGATGGCTCCGGAAGAAAGAAGATTGAAGATGCTGCTTCATAGAAGACTTCATCCCGATGATGGACTTCTTCAGCGCCCGCTTGGATCAAGACTTCAGCCCGATGATGGATTTCTTCAGCCGCCGCTTGGATCCAGACTTCAGCCCGAGGATGGACGTCACTCTTCAGCCCCCCGCTTGGGCTTGGATCAAGACATCGGAGGCTCTTCTGGACAGATCGGGACCCGGTGTGGTGAAGACAAGGTAGGGAGATCTTGAGGGGCTTAGTGTTATGTTTATTTAAGGGGGGTTTGGGTTAGATTAGGGGTATGTGGGTGGTGGGTTGTAATGTGTGGGGGGGTATTGTATGTTTTTTTTTTACAGGCAAAAGAGCTGAATTCTTTGGGGCATGCCCCGCAAAGGGCCCTTTTCAGGGCTGGTAAGGTAAAAGAGCTTTTCTATTTTAATTTTAGAATAGGGTAGGGCATTTTTTTATTTTGGGGGGCTTTGTTATTTTATTAGGGGGCTTAGAGTAGGTGTAATTAGTTTAAAATTGTTGTAATATTTTTCTAATGTTTGTAAATATTTTTTTATTTTTTGTAACTTAGTTCTTTTCTATTTTTTGTACTTTAGTTAGTTTATTTAATTGTATTTATTTGTAGGTATTGTATTTAATTAATTTATTGATAGTGTAGTGTTAGGTTTAATTGTAACTTAGGTTAGGATTTATTTTACAGGTAATTTTGTAATTATTTTAACTAGGTAACTATTAAATAGTTATTAACTATTTAATAACTATTGTACCTGGTTAAAATAAATACAAAGTTGCCTGTAAAATAAATATTAATCCTAAAATAGCTACAATATAATTATAATTTATATTGTAGCTATATTAGGGTTTATTTTACAGGTAAGTATTTAGATTTAAATAGGAATAATTTATTTAATAAGAGTTAATTTATTTCGTTAGAATAAAATTATATTTAACTTAGGGGGGTGTTAGGATTAGGGTTAGAATTAGCTTTAGGGGTTAAAAAATTTATTAGAGTAGCGGTGAGCTCCGATCGGCAGATTAGGGGTTAATACTTGAAGTTAGGTGTCGGCGATGTTAGGGAGGGCAGATTAGGGGTTAATACTATTTATTATAGGGTTATTGAGGCGGGAGTGAGGCGGATTAGGGGTTAATAACTTTATTATAATAGCAGCGCGGTCCGGTCGGCAGATTAGGGGTTAATAAGTGTAGGTAGGTAGCGGCGACGTTGGGGGCGGCATATTAGGGGTTAATAAATATAATATAGGGGTCGGCGGTGTTAGGGGCAGCAGATTAGGGGTACATAGCTATAATGTAGCTTGCGGTGGTGTACGGAGCGGCAGATTAGGGGTTAATAATAAAGTGCAGGGGTCAGCGATAGCGGGGGCGGCAGATTAGGGGTTAATAAGTGTAATGTTAGGGGTGTTTAGACTCGGGGTACATGTTAGGGTGTTAGGTGCAGGCTTAGGAAGTGTTTCCCCATAGGAAACAATGTAGCTGCTTTAGGAGCTGAACGTTGCTTTTTTGCAGGTGTTAGGTTTTTTTTCAGCTCAAACAGCCCCATTGTTTCCTATGGGGGAATCGTGCACGAGCACGTTTTTGAAGCTGGCCGCGTCCGTAAGCAACGCTGGTATTTAGAGTTGCAGTGGCGGTAAATATGCTCTACGCTCCCTTTTTGGAGCCTAACGCAGCCATTCTGTGAACTCTAAATACCAGCGGTATTTAAATGGTGCGGGGGAAAAAAAGCATGCGTAGCTAACGCACCCCTTTGGCCGCAGAACTCTAAATCTAGCCGTTAGTGTTTTGTGAACTTTGAATAAACTTTACCAGCATATAGCTGGTGAGTTAAAGGGGCAGTAAACATGTATTTAAATAAAATGTTTATATGTTATGAAACAAAAGCGCAATATATTTTTTATGATTTATTTTGCTCCCTTTTTGTAATTTAGCTCTAAAACATGAGCAATTTCTATTTCTTCTATTTCTTAGAACTTGGTATGCACCCTGTTGACTTTTCAAATCTAAATCTAATGACTGCAAAACAATTAACATATAATTTAATACTAACGTTATGACAGTGGATATCCTTCTTATCTATAGACTAAAGCCCAGATTGACTCCTATAAATAGGATAAATGGTGGGTGGAGTTTGGCTATTGAAAACTAACTCCCGTAAAAAGATTTTTATTTGTTAAGACTTGGCTTATATGTTGTTCTACAGCAACACAACAGAAATGTCTTCTAGTTACAAGGTGTTTACTGTCCCTTTAAATCAGTGAAAGCTGCAGGTGTAAAATGCTTAGAGAATATAGGGCCAGACTATGAATAGAATTCAAAATTGCGCTTTCGCAATCGCTATATTTGCGCTCCACTCGTAATACCAGTGCACGCAAATGTTAAGCACAAGGTAAACGCGACCTCACATTCGCATTGCATGTAAGCTTTGCGCTCATGAGAGCCCTTTCATAGGCTCCAATGGGAGCCTCGTTCGTAGGTCGATAGACACGGCACAGAACCTAGTGCAGCGAAGGGGATGAGGTGCACAGCATTGGGCAGCATATTAAAAATATGAACAACTAGAAAAGAGAGAAATATTGTAGAAACATCATAAGTAACTACACATAAGACAGGGATTTCAGCATTTTCTTTTTATTAGGTTCCAATAACCTTACCAAACTTCAATATTTGGAAATAAACACAGTGCAATATTGTTCTTGCAAGCTTATAACAGGTATAGGATGACTGATACTAGGCTATGCATAAGAACCACATCCAGATAGTACACAAAAGAGCGTAGGCCTTTCTGTCTTAGAACAAAATTGTAAAGCATACAAACATAAATCTTGTACTTATATTATCTCTCAAACAAATAACACCTCTACCAGAGGATGGCTATGCAAATCTTGCACAAATCGGTCATCATGATAAGCCATGAGGATCTATATTTGTTTGTTTTAAACCACCTTTAGGAAGGCAAGTACAATTTGTGAATACAATGTATATTGCAGATACACACAATTAAAGTAAGCTTCATGTTGAACATACAATAAGTACATAGTTAAAGCATGCTTAAATGGTAAAGTTGGACCAGGGGGTACCGAACAACACCTATTTCAGAGAGCACCCCTATCACAAGTGAAGGATCCGGTGTCATGAAAATATAGTTATAAATTAGGATCTATGCTCGGTCCCACAAACTCAGGTCACAAGAATACCACATATTAAGTTGCAAATAGGGATATAGATTGTGCAGGCAATTAAAGACAACGTAACATAAGCTTTTAAAGAGGTCTCCTGTATGTAGATACTGTTGTCTTTCACATCCTTATGTTATAGGACTATGTTGGATTAGTAGCTGATCCTTGACAACTTTAGGAATTTTTCTCCAAGCTACTTAGTACCTTTAGTGAATACCGTCCAGGTTAAGCATTACCGTGTGCCAAATGAAAAACGCCATATCGTTACGTGTTAAGAGGGGTAATGATTCCTCCCACTATTGTGGCAACTCACGGTTCCTGTTTAGGCAATCCACATAAGCAGAGACAGCAAACATGTGTGCATCCAAACAACTTGCTGTAAACGCCAACTTTGTTTCCTCTTGTTGCAACTTAATCACAAACTTGCTTGATCCAAGGAAGAGCAGCCCCTCTGTGTACGTCACTGCCGATGCGGTATTATGAAGATATTTTGTATTCCCCCATTCTCATTACATGAATTTTAGATATAGTAGTGCATCTTTTGCCTTATTAGCCAATGTCAATTTTTTCACTTATCCTCATAACAAAAAGGTATGCAATTCAACGGACTGTTCTATTGGCTGTTGTCTTTTAAATATCCATACAATTATTGAGAGCCAAGACCGGTAAATAACTGGGACTCTTTACACTCGCTATCCGTTTGCCCTGAGGAAACCCCATGACGCTGTGGTCACATGGGGGGTGAAACGCGCGTCGGCAGTGACGTACACAGGCTGCTCTGCCTTGGATCAAGTAAGTTTGTGATTAAAGGGACAGTCAAGTCCAAAAAAAACTTTCATTTTTCAAATAGGGCATGTCATTTTAAACAACTTCCAAATTTACTTTTATCAACAATTTTGCTTTGTTCTCTTGGTATTCTAGTTGAAAGCAAACCTAGGAAGGCTCATATGATAATTTCTAAGCCCTTGAAGGCCGCCTCTATTTTATTTACTTTTCACAGCAGGGGAGAGCAAGCTCATGTTGGCCATATAGATAGCATTGTGATCACGCCCGTGGCTAGTGGCAGACACTGCACTAATTGGCTAAAATGCAAGTCAATAGATAATAACTAAAAGCCATGTGATTAGGGGCGGTCAGAAGATGCTTAGATACAAGTTAGTCACAGAAGTAAAAAGTGTATTAATATAACAGTGTTGGTTTTGCAAAACTGGGGAATGGGTAATAAAGGGATTATCTATCTTTTTAAACACCAACAATTCTGGTGTTGACTGTCCCTTTAAGTTACAACAAGAGGAAACAAAGTTGGCGTTTACAGCAAGTTGTTTGGATGCACACATGTTTGCCGTCTCTGCTTATGTGGATTGCCTAAACAGGAACCGTGAGTTGCCACAATAGTGGGAGGAATCATTACCCCTGTTAACACGTAACTATATGGCATTTTTCATTTGGCACACGGTAATGCTTAACCTGGACGGTATTCACTAAAGGTACTAAGTAGCTTGGAGAAAAATTCCTAAAGTTGTCAAGGATCAGCTACTAATCCAACATAGTCCTATAACATAAGGACGTGAAAGACAACAGTATCTACATACAGGAGACCTCTTTAAAAGCTTATGTTATGTTGTCTTTAATTGCCTGCACAATCTATATCCCTATTTGCAACTTAATATGTGGTATTCTTATGACCTGAGTTTATGGGACCGAACATAGATCCTAATTTATAACTATATTTTCATGACACCGGATCCTTCACTTGTGATAAGGGTGCCCTCTGAAATAGGTGTTGTTCGCTACCCCCTGGTCCAACTTTACCTTTTAAGCATGCTTTAGCTATGTTCTTATTGTATGTTCAACATAAAGCTTACTTTAATTGTGTGTATCTGCAATCTACATTGTATTCACAAATTTTACTTGCCTTCCTAAAGGTGGTTTAAAACAAACAAATATAGATCCTCATGGCTTATCATTATGACCGATTTGTGCAAGATTTGCATAGCCATCCTCTGGTAGAGGTGTTATTTGTTTGAGAGATAATATAAGTACAAGATTTATGTTTGTATGCTTTACAATTTTGTTCTAAGACAGAAAGGCCTATGCTCTGTTGTGTACTTTCTGGATGTGGTTCTTATTTATAGCCTAGTATCAGTCATCCTATACCTGTTATAAGCTTGCAAGAACAATATTGCACTGTGTTTATTTCTAAATATTGAAGTTTGGTAAGGTTATTGGAACCTAATAAAAAGAAAATGCTGAAATCCCTGTCTTATGTGTAGTTACTTATGATGTTTCTACAATATTTCTCTCTTTTCTAGTTGTTCATAATAATTTAAGGGTCTGCACTTTCATCCTATACATAGGTTTTTCTAAGTTTAAATTTAAGACTTAGATTTACTAATTTACAAAGCCTGACTCCCCTTATGCTTTTTATCATATTTAAAATATATATGTATATGAATATATACATAAATGTATGTTTGTATGTGTCTATACACATAAATATATATATATATATATATATATATATATATATATATATATATATATATATATATATATATTAACAGTGATAACACAGTCCCCATAGACCGCAAAGTAAAGGCACTTTTTTGTGCCGTTTTTTTTTCTAAAACCCCACATGAGACTACAAATTATTTCACATATTATAACTTTTTTACTTTTTTCTTAATGCTGCAAAAAATTGCCTTCTTAATATTTTTTAATTTTTTAAAATATTTTTTAAATAAAGATGGGATATTAGTCACACAATATGGCCATATTCTGCTCAGCCAGTCACCACTTACAAGGTGTCCCACAATTGACTGGTCCTAACACTATGAAATTTAGCCAAACTAAGCTGAATAATACAATTCTAACATATCAAAGTAGAATTTCCAATCTCTCATCCAGACTGCATGGGATGAGGCTTCCTGGCTACATATTATTTCACATACTTCAAACTTTCTCAATGCTGCAAAAAGTTGCCTTCTTAATATTTCCTAACACTATGAAATTAGCCAATACAATTCTAATATACCAAAATGAAATTCCAACATTACAATACTATACCTCTCATCTAGACTGCATGGGATGAGGTTTCCTGGCTTTATTTACACACAGTTAAATATCTGTGTCTGGAACACACCTGAACTGGGTGGAGTGCTTTAAATCAAAGGGCTTTGGTCAGTTTCCCTAGTGATAAATCAGCAATAAATTTTGATTAAGCACATTTAATAAAGGCATATGTTTTTAAATGCACATATTGTGGAGTGATGCCAAAGTGACCAAAATAAATATATTTTAGAAACAGGTATTGGCGCACCTCAAAACACATGAGACCACAAATTATTTCACATATTATAACTTTTTTTCTTAATGCTGCAAAAAATTGCCTTCTTAATATTTCTTAATTTTTTTCTTAAATTAAGAAACATTAAGAAGGCAATTTTTTGCAGCATTAAGAAAAAAGGAAAAAAGTTATAATATGTGAAATAATTTGTGGTCTCATATGTTTTGAGGTGCGCCAATACGTGTTTCTAAATTATATTTATTTTGTTCACTTTGGCAGCACTACACAATATGTGCATTTAAAAACATATGCTTTTATTAGATGTCCTTAATCAAAATTTCTTGCTGATTTATCACTAGGGAAACTGACCAAAGCCCTTTGGTTTAAAGCACTCCACCCAGTTCAGGTATGTTCCAGACACATATATTGTCTATACCTGGATGAGAGGTATAGTATTGTAATGTTGGAATTGCATTTTGGTATATTAGAATTGTATTGTTCAGCATAGTTTGGCTAAATTTCATAGTGTTAGGACCAGTCTATTGTGGGACACCTTGTAAGTGGTGACTGGCTGAGCAGAATATGGCCATATTGTGTGACTAAGATACCATCTTTATTTAAAAAATTTTTTTAAAAATTAAGAAATATTAAGAAGACAATTTTTGCAGCATTAAGAAAAAAGGAAAAAAGTTATAATATGTGAAATAATTTGTGGTCTCATGTGTTTTGAGGTGCGCCAATACCTGTTTCTAAAATATATACATACATACATACATTGCATAAGTTTTAGCTTTTAAGTACTTTGATCAGGTTAAGTATCTGGTGTCTTGTAAAACTGTCACTTGTGGCTTAGAGACTGCGCAGGTAAGTGAAGAATGTGTATGAATAAATTGGATCAAAATGGCGTACGTGTGTTTTGTACTTGCCTAATATTTTCAGCTGCAGGTTGATTACAGACTCTATTCATTAGTTACAATGCTTTCCTTTGGGTGAAACTTAATTGCAACACAAGTAAAACTATTCCAATTTCACTTTCATAGCAGGAATTATCAGAATTCACTATGAACAGGTCACTCATTGTAAGAGATGTTCAGTCACAATACTGTGCAAAATATACTGGGATTAATCGTCCTACAGCCGTGACAAGAAAATGAATTGTGATTGGTATTTTCTCACATTCATGGGCAATGCTTTTGTTTTCTATTGTGCAGAATTATGCCTTAACCCAGCTGCTGCTTCTCAGACCACCCACGCTGCAGGGAAGGAATACCTTTACACAATTGGCAGCTTCCAAATAGATGTTTTTCATTTTTCCACTGTCTGCTACTTGAAGAACAATGTCTGCAAGCAATGGTAACAAAGTTCAATTTTATTCCATAGTTCTGTGTCTGGTAAAAAGTAAAATGTTCTTTTTTTTCTGATGGCATGGTTGACTTTTGACTTTTATGCAGGATATTTAAAATTTGATCAACTAAAATGTCACTTAAAGGGACACTGTATTAAAAAATGTTCTGTCATCTAAGCTTGCTCAGTGTTTGCATGAAACAAAAGTGTTTTATGTTTTTTTATATTTATTTAAACTAAAACTAATACAGCCGTGTCGGGTGTGTACTTCCTATTTCTGCTTATGTAAATGCCTACATGGTAGGAAATAGTGCTGCCATCTTGTGCTTTACCAATTGGATAGCAGTTTTGCAAAACTGCTGCCATATAGTGCTTCAGACACGTGCACAATCCTAAACTTAGGTTTCTGTTTTTCAACAAAAGATACCAAAAGAACAAACAAATATTGATAATAGAAGTAAATTAGAAAGCTGTTTAAAATTTCATGCTCTATCTATTAGTTTACTAGAGTAGTGTTTTTTTTTATTTTTTGTTTTTATTTTGGGGGGGGCTTTTTTATTTTCATAGGCCTAGATGTAGAGTTGGGCGGTAGCCGTCAAAACCAGCGTTAGAGGCTCCTAACGCTGGTTTTGGGCTACCGCCGGTATTTAGAGTCAGTCATTAAAGGGTCTAACGCTCACTTTGCAGCCGCGACTTTTCCATACCGCAGATCCCCTTACGTCAATTGCGTATCCTATCTTTTCAATGGGATCTTTCTAACGCCGGTATTTAGAGTCGTGTCTGAAGTGAGCGTTAGAAATCTAACGACAAAACTCCAGCCGCAGAAAAAAGTCAGTAGTTAAGAGCTTTCTGGGCTAACGCCGGTTTATAAAGCTCTTAACTACTGTGCTCTAAAGTACACTAACACCCATAAACTACCTATGTACCCCTAAACCGAGGTCCCCTCACATCGCCGCCACTATATTTAAATTTTTTAACCCCTAATCTTCCGCTCCGTACACTGCTACCAACTTCGTTATCCCTATGTACCCCTAATCTGCTGCCCCTAACACCGCCGACCCCTATATTATATTTATTAACCCCTAATCTGCCGCCCCCGCTATCGCTGACCCCTGCATATTATTATTAACCCCTAATCTGCTGCTCCGTACACCACCGCCACCTACATTATAGCTATGTACCCCTAATCTGCTGCCCCTAACACCGCCGACCCCTATATTATATTTATTAACCCCTAATCTGCCCCCCTCAACGTCCCCTCCACCGGCCTACATTTATTAACCCCTAATCTGCCGACCGGACCGCACCGCTACTATAATAAAGTTATTAACCCCTAATCCGCGTCACTCCCGCCTCAATAACCCTATAATAAATAGTATTAACCCCTAATCTGCCCTCCCTAACATCGCCGACACCTAACTTCAATTAATAACCCCTAATCTGCCTACCGAATCTCGCCGCTACTGTAATAAATGGATTAACCCCTAAAGCTAAGTCTAACCCTAACACTAACACCCCCCTAAATTAAATAGAATTTTATTCTAACAAAGGCCTAGATTTAGAGTTGGGCGGTAGCCGTCAAAACCAGCGTTAGAGGCTCCTAACGCTGGTTTTTACCGCCCTCTGGTATTTGGAGTCAGTCATTAAAGGGTCTAACGCTCACTTTTCAGCCGCGACTTTTCCATACCGCAGATCCCCCTACGCCATTTGCGTATACTATCTTTTCAATGGGATCTTTCTAACTCCGGTATTTAGAGTCGTGGCTGAAGTGAGCGTTATAAATCTAACGACAAAACTCCAGCCGCAGAAAAAAGTCAGTAGTTAAGAGCTTTCTGGGCTAACGCCGGTTTATAAAGCTCTTAACTACTGTGCTCTAAAGTACACTAACACCCATAAACTACCTATGTACCCCTAAACCGAGGTCCCCCCACATCGCCGCCACTCGATTACATTTTTTTAACCCCTAATCTGCTGACCGCCACCTACGTTATACTTATGTACCCCTAATCTGCTGCCCCTAACACCGCCAACCCCTATATTATATTTATTAACCCCTAACCTGCCCCCCACAACGTCGCCGCCAGCTACCTACAATAATTAACCCCTAATCTGCCGACCGCAAAGCGCCGCTACTTACGTTATCCTTATGTACCCCTAATCTGCTGCCCCTAACACCGCCGACCCCTATATTATATTTATTAGCCTCCACCTGCCTACACTTATTAACCCCTAATCTGCCGAGCGGACCGCACCGCTACTATAATAAAGTTATTAACCCCTAATCCGCCTCACTCCCGCCTCAATAACCCTATAATAAATAGTATTAACCCCTAATCTGCCCTCCCTAACACCGCCGACACCTAACTTCAATTATTAACCCCTAATCTGCCAACCTAATCTCGCCGCTACTGTAATAAATGTATTAACCCCTAAAGCTAAGTCTAACCCTAACACTAACACCCCCCTAAATTAATAACCCCTAATCTGCCGACCTAATCTCCCCACAACGTCGCCGCCAGCTACCTACAATAATTAACCCCTAATCTGCCGACCGCAAAGCGCCGCTATTTACATTATCCCTATGTACCCCTAATCTGCTGCCCCTAACACCGCCGACCCCTATATTATATTTATTAACCCCTAGTCTGCCGCCCACAACGTCGCCTCCACCTGCCTACACTTATTAACCCCTAATCAGCCGACCGGACCGCGCCGCTATTATAATAAAGTTATTAACCCCTAATCCGCCTCACTCCCACCTCAATAGGTAACGTTGTATTTATTTTAACCAGGTACAATAGCTATTAAATAGTTAAGAACTATTTAATAGCTAAAATAGTTAAAATAATTACAAATTTACCTGTAAAATAAATCCTAACCTAAGTTACAATTAAACCTAACACTACACTATCAATAAATTAATTAAATAAAATTCCTACAATTACCTACAATTAAACCTAACACTACACTATCAATACATTAATTAAATACAATATCTACAAATAAATACAATTACATAAACTAACTAAAGTACAAAAAATAAAAAAGAACTAAGTTACAAAAAATAAAAAAATATTTACAAACATCAGAAAAATATTACAACAATTTTAAACTAATTACACCTACCTGTAGTGTTAGGTTTAATTGTAACTTAGGTTAGGATTTATTTTACAGGTAATTTTGTAATTATTTTAACTATTTTAGCTATTAAATAGTTCTTAACTATTTAATAGCTATTGTACCTGTTTAAAATAAATACAAAGTTACCTGTAAAATAAATATAAATCCTAAAATAGCTATAATATAATTATAATTTATATTGTAGCTATATTAGGATTTATTTTACAGGTAAGTATTTAGCTTTAAATAGGAATAATTTATTTAAATTATATTTAATTTAGGGGGTGTTAGTGTTAGGGTTAGACTTAGCTTTAGGGGTTAATACATTTATTAGAATAGCGGTGAGCTCCAGTCGGCAGATTAGGGGTTAATGTTTGAAGTTTGGTGTCGGCGATGTTAGGGAGGGCAGATTAGGGGTTAATACTATTTATTATAGGGTTATTGAGGCGGGAGTGAGGCGGATTAGGGGTTAATAACTTTATTATAATAACGGTGCGGTCCGCTCGGCAGATTAGGAGTTAATAAGTGTAGGCAGGTGGAGGCGACGTTGTGGGGGGCAGATTAGGGGTTAATAAATATAATATAGGGGTCGGCGGTGTTAGGGGCAGCAGATTAGGGGTACATAGGGATAATGTAAGTAGCAGCGGTTTACGGAGCGGCAGATTAGGGGTTAATAATAATATGCAGGGGTCAGCGATAGTGGGGGCGGCAGAATAGGGGTTAATAAGTGTAAGGTTAGGGGTGTTTAGACTCGGGGTACATGTTAGAGTGTTAGGTGCAGACGTAGGAAGTGTTTCCCCATAGCAAAAAATGGGGCTGCGTTAGGAGCTGAACGCGGCTTTTTTGCAGGTGTTAGGTTTTTTTTCAGCTCAAACAGCCCCATTGTTTTCTATGGGGGAATTGCGCACGAGCACGTTTTTGAAGCTGGCCGCGTCCGTAAGCACCGCTGGTATCGAGAGTTGAAGTTGCGTTAAATATGCTCTACGCTCCTTTTTTGGAGCCTAACGCAGCCATTCTGTGAACTCTCAATACCAGCGGTATTTAAAAGGTGCGGCCAGAAAAAAGCATGCGTAGCTAACGCACCCCTTTTGCCGCAGAACTCTAAATCTAGGCGAAAATAAATTAACTCTTATTAAATAAATTATTCCTATTTAAAACTAAATACTTACCTGTAAAATAAACCCTAATATAGCTACAATATAAATTATAATTATATTATAGCTATTTTAGGATTTATATTTATTTTACAGGTAACTTTGTATTTATTTTAACGAGGTACAATAGCTATTAAATAGTTAAGAACTATTTAATAGCTAAAATAGTTAAAATAATTACAAAATTACCTGTAAAATAAATCCTAACCTAAGTTACAATTAAACCTAACACTACACTATCAATAAATTAATTAAATAAAATACCTACAATTACCTACAATTAAACCTAATACTACACTATCAATAAATAAATTAAATACAATTCCTACAAATAAATACAATGAAATAAACTAACTAAAGTACAAAAAATAAAAAAGAACTAAGTTACAAAAAATAAAAAAATATTTACAAACATTAGAAAAATATTACAACAATTTTAAACTAATTACACCTACTCTAAGCCCCCTAATAAAATAACAAAGACCCCCAAAATAAAAAAAATGCCCTACCCTATTCTAAATTAAAAAAGTTCAAAGCTCTTTTACCTTACCAGCCCTGAACAGGGCCCTTTGGGGGGCATGCCCCAAAGAATTCAGCTCTTTTGCCTGTAAAAAAAACACATACAATACCCCCCCCCAACATTACAACCCACCACCCACATACCCCTAATCTAACCCAAACCCCCCTTAAATAAACCTAACACTAAGCCCCTGAAGATCTTCCTACCTTATCTTCACCCTGATCAGCCAATCGTATTGAACTTGAATCTGATTGGCTGATTCCATCGTTCTTAACTATTTAATAGCTATTGTACCTGGTTAAAATAAATACAAAGTTACCTGTAAAATAAATATAAATCCTAAAATAGCTATAATATAATTATAATTTATATTGTAGCTATATTAGGGTTTATTTTACAGGTAAGTATTTAGCTTTAAATAGGAATAATTTATTTAATAAGAGTTAATTTATTTCGTTAGATTTAAATTATATTTAACTTAGGGGGGTGTTAGTGTTAGGGTTAGACTTAGCTTTAGGGGTTAATCCATTTATTACAGTAGCGGCGAGATTCGGTCGGCAGATTAGGGGTTCATAATTGAAGTTAGGTGTCGGCGATGTTAGGGAGGGCAGATTAGGGGTTAATACTATTTATTATAGGGTTATTGAGGTGGGAGTGAGGCGGATTAGGGGTTAATAACTTTATTATAATAGCGGCGCGGTCCGGTCGGCTGATTAGGGGTTAATAAGTGTAGGCAGGTGGAGGCGACGTTGTGGGCGGCAGATTAGGGGTTAATAAATATAATATAGGGGTCGGCGGTGTTAGGGGCAGCAGATTAGGGGTACATAGGGATAATGTAAGTAGCGGCGGTTTACGGAGCGGCAGATTAGGGGTTAATAATAATATGCACGGGTCAGCGATAGCGGGGGCGGCAGATTAGGGGTTAATAAGTGTAAGGTTAGGGGTGTTTAGACTCGGGGTTCATGTTAGAGTGTTAGGTGCAGACGTAGGAAGTGTTTCCCCATAGAAAACAATGGGGCTGCGTTAGGAGCTGAACGCGGCTTTTTTGTAGGTGTTAGGTTTTTTTTTCAGCTCAAATGGCCCCATTGTTTTCTATGGGGGAATCGTGCACGAGCACGTTTTTGAAGCTGGCCGCTTCCGTAAGTACCGCTGGTATCTAGAGTTGCAGTGGCGTTAAATTATGCTCTACGCTCCCTTTTTGGAGCCTAACGCACTGAAAACCCAGCCATTCTGTGAACTCTAAATACCAGCGGTATTTAAAAGGTGCGTGGGAAAAAAAGTACGCGTAGCTAACGCACCCCTTTGGCACAGAACTCTAAATCTAGGCGATAGGGATTAGGTATAATTTTTGTAAAATTTGGAAATTTTCTTCTTTATTTTCTGTAATTGTAGCTTAAAGGGACAGTCTACTCCAGAATTTTGATTAGACTGTCCCTTTAATTTATACTTAGTTTATTTGTATTTTTAAAGTAGTATTAGGTGTTTTTAATTTAATAGTAACTTTAGTATTTTTTATATTAGGTAATTTGGGTTCATTTAGGGGTTTTTAGGGGTTTTTAGGGGGGTTAGGTTAGGGGTTAGGTTTATAGCGTTGTGGGCTTTGGCGGTTTAGGGGTTAATACTTTAATAGGTTTATTGCGTTGTGGGCTTTGGCGGTTTAGGGATTAATAGTTTTAATAAGTTTATTACGTTGTTGGTTAATGGTGGTTTAAGGGTTAATAGTTTTAATAGGTAGTTTGCGATGTTCGGGTTGGCGGATTTAGGGGTTAATAATTTAGTTATTACTTGCGGTGTCGGTTTGATGGTGGATATAGGGGTTAATAGTTTAATTAGGCTTATTGTGTTGTGGGGGTTGTAGGTCTAGGGGGTTAATACATTTATTATTAGTAGTGAGGGGGGGGATTGCGGATATAGGGGTTTTTACATGTCAGGATTATTTTTAGGAGGCGTGTTAGAATTTTACTGGAGATTTGCTATTTTCTTTACTTTTCTTAGGCGCCGGCAGTTTTTAAAGTGCCGTAAGTCACTGGCGACTCCAGAAATGTGTATTTACGCTCATTTCTGGACACCACTAGTTTATCCGGCTTACGGCACTTTATGAGCTGCCGGCGCGATATATGTAATAGCCCGATGTGCGAGGTGAAATAGCGGGTGGTGCGGGTTGCAGTGCTTGCTCTGAAGCCTGCGCCGTATATGTAATCGCGCCCAAGGTAATCACAGAGTTAAAAAGTATATTAATATAACCGTGTTGGCTGTGCAAGACTGGAGAATCTATACTATAATCCCGTTTGTAATGCGTCCGTTGGTGTCGCCAGTTGCGCTTGCAACTTCAACCGAATGTTGGCAACGCGAGGCAGCCAAAAGAATTCACCTGCCATTTTCGGAATCCACCGAGATGCAGTGAAGGCTAACGGAGCATTAGAAAAAAAAAAAAAACTAACCATCCGCAATAAGTATTAAAAAAAAAAAAACCTAACCGCCCCAAATAAGTATTAAAAAAAAAAAAAAAAAAACGCCCACAATAAGTATTAAAAAAAAAAATAACCGCCCTCAAGTATTAAAAAAAAAAAATAACCCATTTCTCCCCCTCCCCCCTTTTTTTTTTTTTTTTCCCCTTCTCTCCTTTAGAGTCTATGATCACTTTTCCCTTACTCTCTCTTCTCTTTCTTATCTTCCTTCCTTCTTACTAGTAATGCACTTGTCAGAATAACATGTGAACATTCAGACTATTTTTATTGGAGACCTGAGATGGTTTGAATCTGGTCCTAGGGTTGTTTGCCCAAGATGTTGCAGGTGTTATACAGTACATGGATGCTTACTGAAATATAGTAGGTTATAATCTCAAATACCTAATTACCATCTGAATTGTTGCAATAAGTAATATATATGAAAGCAATGTAAGATGTAACCATATTATATCAATGTGCTGTACTCACGTTGTAAAGTTATAACTGTTCACACAATAAAGCTTTTGTTAAAAAAAAAATAAAAAATAAAAAATAAATAACCGCCCGCAATAAGTATTTTTTTTTTAAAAAAAACTAATAAAATTATTAACCCCTGAATACGCAGAACCCAACATCGCAAACTACCTAATACATCTATTAAACCCTAATCCGCAACCCCCCACAACACATTAAACCTAATTTACCTATTAACTCCTAAATCGCCAACCCCCACATTGCAAAAAAAAATAAAATTATTTAATGACTAAACTCCCTAACCTAACACCCCCTAAATTAACCCCTTAGTTACATAAAAAATACTACATTACTATTAAAATAAATTAAAAAAAAATTACATTACATTAATCTAAAATTACAAAAATAAACAACACTATCCAAAATAAAAAAAATAAACCTAATCCCTATAAAAATAAAAAAGCCCCCCAAAATAAAAACACCCCCCTTATCTAAGAATAAACTACCAATAGCCCATTAAAAGGGCTTTTTGTAGGGAATTGCCCTAAAGAAATCAGCTCTTTTGCATTTAAAATAAACAAAGTCCCCTCCCTAACAGTAAAACCCCCCACCCACAAAACCGCCCAAAATAAAAAAAAAACTAACACTAATAAACCTAAACTACCCATTGCCCCTAAAGGGGCATTTGTATGGGCATTGCCCTTAAAAGGGCATTCAGCTCTTTTTCACTGCCCTTTAAAGGGCATTCAGCTCTTTTGCAAATTGCCCAATAAACCCTAATCTAAAAAAACTAATTAATTTTTTTTTAAAAACTAACACTAATGCCCCAAATAGATACTCACTGTTTCAGAAGTCCGGCGGAGAAGACCTTCTTCCAGGCAGGTCCATTATCTTCATCCACACAGAAGGCGGTTCGGAGCGGAGGTCCGGAGCAGTCTTCCCAGATGTGGCGGTCTTCCCAGATATGAGCAGTGCGAAGGCGGCGTGGAGGTCCGGAGCGGTCTTCCCAGATGTGGCGCTCCTCGGTGGTGCTCATCGGTGGCAGCGCTCCTCAGCGAAGGTGGTTCCTCTTCATGCGATCGTCCGCTGCACACTGAAGATTGAATTCAAGGTACCCCATATTTATTGGGGTACATTGCATTCCTATTGGCTGAAATTTTAAAAATCAGCCAATAAGAGGAGAGCTATTGAAATCTTATTGGCTGATTTGAACAGCCAATAGGATTTCGGTAGCTCTAATCCTATTGGCTGTTTTGAAAAATACAGCCAATAGGAATGCAAGGTACCCCAAATTGATTGCGGTACCTTGCATTGAATATTCAGTATATGACAGACATCGGATGAAGACGAGCCTCCATGCCGCCGAGGACCACCTCTGGTGTTGTGGACCACCGCCACAGATGACCACCGCTGAGGATCACCACATCAAGGAAGACCGCTCCGGACCTCCTCTCCGCGCCGCCTTTGCTGTGGATGAAGATGATGGACCCGCCTGGAAGAAGACCTTCTCTGCCGCACTTCTGAAACAGTGAGTACCTATTTGGGGCTTTAGTGTTAGTTAGTTTTTTTCATTCTTTGGGGGCTTTAGTTTTTTTAGATTAGGGTTTATTGGGCAATTTGTAACAGAGCTGAATGCCCTTTTAAGGGCAGTAAAAAAGAACTGAATGCCCTTTTAAGGACAATGCCCATACAAATGCCCCTTTAGAGGCAATGGGTAGTTTAGATTTATTTTTTGTAGTTTGGGGGGTTACAGGTTACATTTTTCACACATAGAGTGCCCTCTGGACAGGCTTATCAACTAGTTGGTAATAAAGGGATAATCTATCTTTTTAAAAAATAAACATTTTGGAGTTGACTGTCCCTATAAGTATACAGTGCATCATGTCTATTGGTGTATAGATGACTTGAACTATCACACAGTGCAGAGTTTTGTGTTTATTAGTGTATACATTTTCGTTATCATCACTATACAGTGACACTTGTCCAAAATAAATGGGAATTGTACTTGTCCCCTCAGTAGCGGACCTTCTTAACAGAAGGCCCTTGTGCAAAAAATGTTTGGCCCCCCTAAAAGTAACTCTGTAATAAGGAATAGTAGTAATATTCATGCTGCTCTGTATAATGATTTTAAGAATAGATAGATGGACCTGCAACCTACACTAATTAAAGTCTGCCCTGCATTAGAACTGTACATATTCTTCACATACCTATGTATAGACTGGTTGATATGGGCCCCCTCAGTACCTATGTCCTGGTGCCACCGCACCTGCTGCACCAATGGTAGTTCCATCCCTGTCCCCTAAAACCAGTCTTCACAGCAAGTTAATGTGATCTATTGTAGGACATGGAAAATGTAAAAGTCAAGATGCATTTACAGCTTCTGAGAGTTTGCAAGAGTCAGTCTACAACCACAATTTTCAGAAGCAGTTTTGTTTTTCATTGCCTTGGTGGCAGAGAGAAATCACCTCAAATTATTTTGTTCAGGGGGATTAACAGGCCATGTTGTCAGAGCATTTCTGCAATATTAAATGTTGCCAAGTGGCGATTGCAGGTGGACAGGTTATTTGCTTGAGGTCTTGTCCACCTGCAGCTTGATAAGTTTTCCTGTTGTGATACATGCTAGTATCAGGCTAGGTATAATGGTGAAAAAAAAGATCATCTTGCCTCCAGGTTTGTTTATTTATATATTGTCTGCACTGTTTGATTTATTATGAAGAGCCACCACTTTACTATGTTATGGCATGCAGAAATTAACCATTATAGCTAATATAGTTATAATAAACTAGTTGATAAGCCTGCCCAGAGGGCAGTCTATGTGTGAAAAATGTAACCCCCCAAGCTACAAAAAATAAAACAGTAAAAATACAGAAAAAATAAACAACACTATCCAAAATAAAAAAATTAAACCTTATCCCTATGAAAATAAAAAAGACCCCCAAAATAAAAGCACCCTCTAATCTAAGAATAATCTACCAATAGTTCTTAAAAAGGCTTTTTGTAGGATATTGCCCTAAAGAAATCAGCTCTTTTACATTCAAAATAAAAAATATCCCCTCTAACAGTAAAACCCCCACCCACCAAACCCCCAAAATAAAAAAAACTAACACTAATAAACCTAAACTACCCCATTGCCTCTAAAGGGGGATTTATATGGGCATTGCCCTTAAAAGGGCATTCAGCTCTTTTTCACTGTTCTTAAAAGGACATTTAGTTTTTTTGCAATTGCCCAATAAACCCTAATCTAAAAAAACAACAAAAAAATTAAAAAAAACAAACAGTCCGGCAGAGAAGGTCTTCTTCAAGGCGGGTCCATCATCTTCATCCACAGCGAAGGCCACGGAGAGGTCTTCCTAGATGTGGCGATCCTCGGCGGTGGTCATCTGTGACGGCATTGGCGGTCCTCGTGGTGGTGGTTCTCGGCGGCGTGGAGGCTCGTCTTCATCCGATGTCCGTCGTATACTGAATATTGAATGCAAGGTACCGCAATCAATTTGGGGTACCTTGCATTCCTATTGGCTGTATTTTTTAAAACAGCCAATAGGACTAGAGCTACTGAAATCCTATTGGCTGTTCAAATCAGCCAATAAGATTTCAGTAGCTCTAATCCTATTGGCTGATTTTGAAAATTTCAGCCAATAGGAATGCAAGGTACCCCAATAAATATGGGGTACCTTGAATTCAATCTTCAGTGTGCGGCGGACGATCACATGAAGAGGAACCTCCACGCCTTCGCCGAGGAGCGTCTCCGAGGAGCGCCGCCACCGCTGAGGATCGCCACATATGGGAAGACCGCTCCGGACCTCCACTCCACGCACATCTGGTAAGACAGCTCCGGACCTCCGCGCCACCTTAGCTGTGGATGAAAATGATGGAACCGCCCGGAAGAAGACCTTCTCCGCCGGACTTCTGAAACCGTGAGTACCTATTTGGGGCTTTTGTGTTAGTTTTTTTTTTTGGGGGGGGGTGTTTTTTTAGATAAGGGTTTATTGGGCAATTTGCAAAAGAGCTGACTGCCCTTTTAAGGTCAGTGAAAAAGAGCTGAATACCTTTTTAAGGACAATGCCCATACAAATGCACCTTTAGGGGCAATGGGTAGTTTAGGTTTATTAGTGTTAGGTTTTTTTTATTTTGGGGGTTTGATGGGTGAGAGGTTTTACTGTTAGAGGGGACTTTGTTTATTTTTTTATGTAAAAGAGCTGATTTCTTTAGGGCAATGCCCTGCAAAAGGCCCTTTTATAGGCTATTGGTAGTTTATTCTTAGATTTGGGGGTGTTTTTATTTTGGGGTACTTTTTTTATTTTCATTCGGCTAGATTACCTTAGATTGCCTTAAAAAGCAGAGTTAAGGGGTCCTAACGCTGCTTTTTAACGCCCGCTGGTATTACGAGTCAGGCAGGAAAGGGTCTACCGCTCACTTTTTTTCCCGTGATTTTAGAATACCGCAAATCCCCTTACGTCAATTGCGTATCCTATCTTTTTAATGGGATTTTCCTAACGCCGGTATTACGATCGCCTGAAAAAGTGAGCGGTAGACCCTCTCCTGTCAAGACTCCTACCGCATTTAAAAGTCAGTAGTTAAGAGTTTTATGGGCTAACGCCGGAACATAAAGCACTTAACTAAAGTTCTAAAAAGTACACTAACACCCATAAACTACCTATAAACCCCTAAACTGAGCCCCCCCCACATCATAAACACTTAACTAAAATGTTTAACCCCTAATCTGCCGACCGGACATCGTCGCCACTTTAATAAATTTATTAACCCCTAAACCGCCGCACTCCCGCCTCGCAAACACTAGTTAAATTTTATTAACCCCTAATCTGCCGTCCCTAACATCGACGACACCTACCTACATTTATTAACCCCTAATCTGCCGCCCCCAACGTCGCCGCTACTATATTAAATTTATTAACCCCTAAACCTAAGTCTAACCCTAACACCCCCTAACTTAAATATAATTTAAATAAAACGAAATAAATTTACTACTATTAAATAAATTAATCCTATTTAAAACTAAATACTTACCTATAAAATAAACCCTAAGATAGCTACAATAAAACTAATAGTTACATTGTAGCTAGCTTAAGATTTATATTTATTTTACAGGCAACTTTGTATTTATTTTAACTAGGTACAATAGTTATTAAATAGTTATTAACTATTTAATAACTTCCTAGTTAAAATAAGTACAAATTTACCTGTAAAATAAATATAAATCCTAAAATAGCTACAATATAACTATTAGTTATAGTGTAGCTAGTTTAGGGTTTATTTTATCAGTAAGTATTCAGTTTTAAATAGGATTGATTAATTTAATTATGTTAAATTTATTTTGTTTAATTTAAATTATATTTAAGTTAGGGGGGTTTAGACTTAGGGTTAGACTTAGGTTTAGGGGTTAATAAATTTAATATAGTAGCGGCGACGTTGGGGTCGGAAGATTAGGGGTTAATAAATTAATATAGTTGCAGCAACGTTGGGGGGGCAGATTAGGGGTTAATAAATATAATGTAGGTGTCGGCGATGTTGGGGGCAGTAGATTAGGGGTTCATAAGTATAATGTAGGTGGCGGTGGTGTCCGGAGCGGCAGATTAGGGGTTAATAATATAATGTAGGTGTCAGCGATAGCGGGGGCGGCAGATTAGGAGTTAATAAGTGTAAGATTAGGGGTGTTTAGACTCAGGGTTCATGTTAGGGTGTTAGGTGCAGACATAACTTTTATTTCCCCATAGGAAACAATGGGGCTGTGTTAGGAGCTGAACGCTGCTTTTTTGCAGGTGTTAGGTTTTTTTCAGCCAGCTCAGCCCCATTGTTTCCTATGGGGAAATTGTGCACAAGCACGTTTTGCCATTTTACCGCTACTGTAAGCAACGCTGGTATTGAGGTGAGATGTGGAGCTAAATTTTGCTCAACGCTCACTTTTATGAGGCTAACGCCTTGCAGAAAACTCGTAATACCAGCGTTGGCTTAAGTGAACGGTAAGAAAAAAAGGAGCGTTAGCACTGCACAGCCTTACTGACAAAAACTCGTAATCTGGCTGATAGGGATTAGGTTTAATTTTTTTATTTGGATTGTGTTGTTTATCATTTTTTGCACTGTTAGCCTTTTTTATTTTCTGTAATTTTAGATTAATGTAATGTAATTTTAATTTTTTTTTTTAATTTTAATTGTAATGTACTGTAGTATTTTTTTTAATGTAACTAAGGGGTTAATTTAGGGGGTGTTAGGTTAGGGTGCTTAGTAATTAAATAATTTTTTTGCGTTGTGGGGGTTGGCGGTTTAGGAGTTAATAGGTAAATTAGGTTTAATGCGTTGTGGAGGGTTGCAGATTAGGGTTTAATAGATGTATTAGGTAGTTTGCGATATTGTTTTTTTTTGTTTTTTTTCTTAAAACTTTGTGCAGGTGGTTAGTTTTTTTTAAAATACTTATTACGGCGGTTAGGTTTTTTTTTAATACTTATTGCAGGCGGTTATTTATTTATTTTTTAATACTTATTGCGGACGGGTTATTTGTTTTTTTTAATACTTATTGTGGGCGGTTATTTATTTATTTTTTTAATACTTATTGCGGGCGGTTAGGTTTTATTATTTTAATACTTATTGTGGCTGGTTAGGTTTTTTTTTTTAATACTCATTGCGGGCGGTTATTTTTTTTTTTGTAATGCTCTGTTTGCCTTCGCTGCATCCCGGTGGAGTCCAAAAATGGTAGGATGGGGCGGTGGATTCTTTCATCACCCTGCCATTTTCGGAATCCACCGGGATGAAGCCAACATTCTGTTGACTGCCTCGCGCTGCCAACATTCCTTTGAGGATGCGTGTGCAACTGGCGACACCAACTGACGCATTACAAACGTGATTAGTATAGTATAGATGAGATTAGCAGTCAAGAATTAAATGTGATAATGGAAATCTGTTTTGCAATGGCAGGGTATTTTATCTCTTTGGGGTGGGGGCGGGACACTGGCCTTGACTAGAGTGTGCAACCAATGAATGTGTGGAAAATAGCATTGTTAAATCTGGAGTCTGGAAGATTTAAAAGCCCACAATTTCCAGTGGCAAAAGAGGCAAATAAATAATGAAAGTATATTACAAAGTGTTTCCCTATGCATAATTAAACATTTTATAGTACAATGTCAAGGTGTTTAAAGGGCAATTATAGTAAAAACATTAAATGCGCTTATCTGTTAGATCATGTAATTTTAAGACTAACGACCCCCCCTCTGCTGTGTCTTTAACCCTCGCAAAGGGGCTAAACACACATTAGAAATAACGCCTGGGACTCACAATCCATTCAGCAGCGCTAGTCATACATCTCAGATGTGGAACTAGCGCTGTTGATTGGATCAGCTGTGTTTTCCTTTTACTAACCCTGTGTCTTAAATGAAAATGCAGGTGCTGTTTGTTTTTGGGAAACTGTACCACACATTTTTATGAAATAATCTATTTTAGTGATTTCTCAGCAGTTTGGTCAGTTTATGCAAAACTGGAACAGTCTATTGGATTTTGAACTCTAAATATAATACTTAGAATATTTAAATATGTGTAGTAAAATAACTTTATTTTGTCCATGTTACTGTAATTAAACTCTGTGATTTGTGTTTTTTAACTGTCAACAGAGAGGTTGTAATGTATCCTTCTAGGAAGATTTACAACACTTACCCTGGAACATTCTACACAGTGGTTACTTAATTTCCAGGGAATAAATCACTGGACTACAAAAAACAAACAAAAAACATTTAAAAAAAAATAATTAATACTATAAATACAGATAATTAAAAGGGATAGAAAGGTCAAACATGAAACGTGCATGGGTGCATTTCATTTTTAAATAAAAACATTTTTGCAGTATACTTCGATTAGCCAAAATGCTTCTTATAAACGTTATTACTGTATTGCAGCAGCATACTCACATATGCTGTGAGGGCCCGTCACTAGTATTTAAACACCACACCTTCTCAGTGGGTCAGCATTAGCTTTTTCGACACAAATTACATCTTCAGAAGCAATACACATAGCAACCTCTCTGAGCATGCATGCTGTTTAAATACTGTTGCACAGTCACTAACAGCATGTGTGCGTATCCCACTGAAAAACCTTTACTAGAAGCATTTTTGCTAATGCAAGTATATTGCAAAGAAAGCCTATTTTCAAATGACAGCCATGCTCAATTCATTTTTGACCTTTCTATCCCTTTAAATGTCCCTTGTGGACAATTCATATTATTCATATAATTTACTTTCGGTATTTTTTCTATTTGAATTGAAAAAATATACGGCCAGATTACGAGTTTTGCGTTAGGAGCTATGCGGTGCTAACGAGCAGGTTTTTCTCACCGCTCACTTACCTACAGCGCTGGTATTACAGGTTTTTACAAATCCGTCGTTAAAAGACTAGAAGTGAGCGTTGAGCAAAATTGTGCTCCATACCGCACTCCATTACCAGCGCTGTTTAAGTCAGTGGTGAGCTGGTCATACGTGCTTGTGCACGATTTCCCCATAGGAATCAACGGGAGAGCCAGCTGAGAAAAAGTCTAAAACCAGCAAAAAAGCAGCGTAAAACTCAGTAACGCAGCCCCATTGATTTCTATGGGGAAATTTAATTTATGTTTACACCTAACACCCTAACATGAACCCCAAGTCTAAACACCCGTAATCTTACACTTATTAACCCTTAATCTGCCGCCCCCAACATCGCCGACACCTGCATTATATTATTAACCCCTAATCTGCCACCCCAATGTCGCCGCAACCTACATTTATTAACCCCTAATCTGCTGTCCCTAACATCGCCACCACTTACCTACATTTATTAACCCCTAATCTGCTGCCACCAACGTCGCCGCCACTATACTATCGCCTAGATTTAGAGTTTTGTCGGTAAAGACCCGTGGTGCTAACGCTGCTTTTTTTTCCCAGCGCACCCTTAAGACAACGCTGGTATTTAGAGTTGTCTGAGTGGTGCGCTAGGCTCAGAAAAGGGAGCGTTGAGCATAATTTAGCTCCACTTCAACCCTCAATACCAGCGTTGCCTACGGTAGCGGTAAGATGGAAAAACGTGCTCGTGCACGATTTCCCCATAGGATACAATGGGGCTGAGCTGGCTGAAAAAAACCTAACACCTGCAAAAAAGCAGCGTTCAGCTCCTAGCGCAGTCCCATTGTTTCCTATGGGGAAACACTTTCTAAGCCTACATCTAACACCCTAACATGAACCCCGAGTCTAAACACCCCTAACCTTACATTTATTAACCCATAATCTGCCGCTATCGCTGACACCTGCATTATACTATTAACCCCTAATCTGCCGCTCCGGACACCGCCGCCACCTACATTATAGCTATGAACCCCTAATCTACTGCCCCTAACATCGCCGACACCTATATTATATTTATTACCCCCTAATCTGTCCCCCCAACGTCGCCGCCACCTACCTACACTTATTAACCCCTAATCTGCCGACCGGACCTCACCACCACTATAATAAATGTATTAACCCCTAAACCGCCGCACTCCCGCCTCGCAAACACTATAATAAATTGTATTAACCCCTAATCTGCCCTCCCTAACATCGCCGCCACCTACCGACAATTATTAACCCCTAATTTCCCACCTGCAATGTCGCTGCTACTATAATAAAGTTATTAACCCCTAAACCTAAGTCTAACCCTAACCCTAACACCCCCCTAAGTTAAATATAATTTTAATTAAACGAAATAAATTTACTATTATTAAATAAATTATTCCTATTTAAAACTGAATAGTTACCTAGAAAATAAACCCTAATATAGCTACAATATAACTAAAAGTTACATTGTAGCTATTTTAGGATTTATATTTATTTTACAGGCAACTTTGTATTTATTTTAACTAGGTACAATTGCTATTAAATAGTTAATAACTATTTAATAGCTACCAAGTTAAAATAAGTACAAAATTACCTGTAAAATAAATCCTAACCTAAGTTACAAATACACCTAACACTACACTATCATTAAATTAATTAAATAAATTACCTACAATTAGCTAAACTAAAATACAATTAAACAAACTAATCTATAATACAAAAAAACAAACACTAAATTACAGAAAATAAAAAATTATTACAAGAAGTTTAAACTAATTACACCTAATCTAAGCCCCCTAATAAAATAAAAAAGCCCCCCAAAATAATAAAAAGCCCTACCCTATTCTAAGTTACAAAAGTAATCAGCTCTTTTACCAGCCCTTAAAAGGGCTTTTTGCGGGGCATTGCCCCAAAGTAATCAGCTCTTTTGCCTGTAAAAAAAAATACAACCCTCCCAACATTAAAACCCACCACCCACATACCCCACTCTAACCCACCCAAACCCCCCTTAAAAACCCTAACGCTAACCCCCTGAAGATCTCCCTACCTTGAGTCGTCTTCACCCAACCGGGCCGAAATCTTCATCCAAGGTGCGCAGAGGAGGTCCTTCATCCGGTAGAAGTCTTCATCCAGGCGGCGTCTTCAATCTTCATCCATCCGGAGCAGAGCAGAGCCATCTGCCAAGGAGACGATGCAGAGCCATCCTCTTCATTCTGAGTCTTCTAACACAATGACGGTACCTTTAAGTGACGTCATCCAAGATGGCATCCCTTCAATTCCGATTGGCTGATAGGATTCTATCAGCCAATCGGAATTAAGGTAGGAAAAATCAGCCAATCGTATTGAGCTTGCATTCTATTGGCTGTTCCAATCAGCCAATAGAATGCAAGCTCAATACGATTGGCTGATTGGATCAGCCAATCGGATTGAACTTCAATCTGATTGGCTGATTGAATCAGCCAATCAGATTTTTCCTACCTTAATTCCGATTGGCTGATAGAATCCTATCAGCCAATCGGAATTGAAGGGACGCCATCTTGGATGACATCACTTAAAGGTACCGTCATTGTTTTAGAAGACTCCGGATGAAGAGGATGGCTCTGCGTCGGCTCCTTGGAAGATGGCTCCGCTCCGCTCCGGATGGATGAAGATTGAAGACGCCGCCTGGATGAAGACTTCTACCGGATGAAGGACCTTCTCTGCGCACCTTGGATGAAGATTTCGGCCCGGTTGGGTGAAGATGACTCAAGGTAGGGAGATCTTCAGGGGGTTAGCGTTAGGTTTTTTTAAGGGGGGTTTAAGTGGGTTAGAGTAGGGTTATGTGGGTGGTGGGTTTTAATGTTGGGGGGTTGTATTTTTTTTTACAGGTAAAAGAGCTGATTACTTTGGGGCAATGCCCCGCAAAAAGATCTTTTAAGGGCTGGTAAAAGAGCTGATTACTTTTGTAATTTCGAATAGGGTAGGGCATTTTATTATTTTGGGGGGCTTTTTATTTTATTAGGGGGCTTAGATTAGGTGTAATTAATTTAAACTTCTTGTATTTTTTTTATTTTCTGTAATTTAGTGTTTGTTTTTTTTGTATTATAGATTAGTTTATTTAATTGTATTTTAGTTTAGCTAATTGTAGGTAATTAATTTAATTAATTTAATGATAGTGTAGTGTTTGGTGTATTTGTAACTTAGGTTAGGATTTATTTTACAGGTAATTTTGTACTTATTTTAACTAGGTAGCTATTAAATAGTTATTAACTATTTAATAGCTATTGTACCTAGTTAAAATAAATACAAAGTTGCCTGTAAAATAAATATAAATCCTAAAATAGCTACAATGTAACTATTAGTTATATTGTAGCTATATTAAGGTTTATTTGATAGGTAAGTATTTAGTTTGAAATAGGAATAATTTATTTAATAATAGTAAATTTATTTTGTTTAATTAAAATTATATTTAACTTAGGGGGGTGTTAGGGTTAGGGTTAGACTTAGGTTTAGGGGTTAATAACTTTATTATAGTAGCAGCGACGTTGCGGGCGGGAGATTAGGGGTTAATAATTGTGGGTAGGTGGCGGCGATGTTAGGGAGGGCAGATTAGGGGTTAATACAATTTATTATAGTGTTTGCGAGGCGGGAGTGCGGCAGTTTAGGGGTTAATACATTTATTATAGTGGTGGTGAGGTCCGGTCGGCAGATTAGGGGTTAATAATTGTAGGTAGGTGACGGCGACGTTGGGGGGGGCAGATTAGGGGGTAATAAATATAAAGTAGGTGTCGGCGATGTTAGGGGCAG
Organism: Bombina bombina; assembly: GCF_027579735.1. Classification (NCBI taxonomy): domain Eukaryota; kingdom Metazoa; phylum Chordata; class Amphibia; order Anura; family Bombinatoridae; genus Bombina; species Bombina bombina. The sequence goes on along the minus strand of NC_069500.1, from coordinate 707,809,359 downwards.
CAGATTAGGGGTTCATAGCTATAATGTAGGTGGCGGTCGGCAGATTAGGGGTTAAAACATTTTATTAGAGGGTTTGCGATGTGGGGGGGCCTTGGTTTAGGGGTACATAGGTAGTTTATGGGTGTTAGTGTACTTTGTAGCACTATAGTTAAAGGGACACTGTACCCAATTTTTTTCTTTTGTAATTCAGAAAGAGTATGCAATTTTAAGCAACTTTCTAATTTACTCCTATTATCAATTTTTCTTCGTTCTCTTGCTATCATTATTTGAAAAAGAAGGCATCTAAGCTTTTTTTTTTTTGTTTCAGTACTCTGGACAGCACTTTTTTATTGGTAGATGAATTTATCCACCAATCAGCAAGGACAACCCAGGTTGTTCACCAAAAATGGGCCGGCATCTAAACTTACATTCTTGCATTTCAAATAAAGATACCAAGAGAATGAAGAAAATTTGATAATAGGAGTAAATTATAAAGTTGCTTAAAATTTCATGCTCAATCTGAATCACGAAAGAAAATTTTTGGGTACAGTGTCCCTTTAAGAGCTTTATGTTCCGGCGTTATTTTATTTACCTTTTCAATATAGTTAATATTGTGTTTAAATTTGGGTTACCCTATTAGTCTTTATTTTGGGGAGGGAGGTTCAGTATAGTGAGGCGGATTTTTGTGTATTGATTGGCATGGTGGCAGACTCACTTCCTTCTGCCTCTTCCTCCTCTTTTGTCTATAGAATACATTTTTGTGTTCAAGAAGTTGGTGTCCATTAATTTGTGCTGATTCTCTTAGGTCACATACTATTTCAAACAATATAAAAAACTTAAACACATTTTAGAATTGTCTCATATATAGTAGTTTTTAAAGGGATATGAAACCCTATTTATTTTATTTCATTATTCAGATAGAGCATGCAATTTTAAGCAACTTTCTAATGTATTCCTATTAACAAATTTTCTTCATTCTCGCTGTATCCTTATTTGAAAAGCAGGAATGTAAAATAAATGTAGCCACCAATCAGCATGCGCTACCCATGGTGCTGAACCAAACATTGTCTGGCTTCTAAGATTACATTTCTGCTTTTTAAAATAAAGATACCAAGAGAACGAGGAAAAATTGATAATAGGAGTAAATTAGAAAGTTGCTAAAAATGTTGCCTGTTCTTCCTGAATCACAAAAGAAAAAAATTGGGTCTCATATATCTTTAAGCTTTTGTGAGCTTCATGTTTCAAAACCTAATTTGCTCAGATTGCTTACGAAGAAAACTGAACTTCCATAGTATATATTGCATCAGAGAAAAAATAGTATTTTTCCTAGATTTAGTTAGTATATGTCAAAATACAAATAAAGATCTGGAAAAGAAAAAGAAATAGAAAAGTGTTTGTTTTCTAGGAAAGCAAATGTATGTAACCATAGGTAATCATTCATTACAGTGTTTATTCTAGGTTATGGTGGACATCATACTATGACTATAGCTTCAACATAAAACAAATAACAAAGGCCACAAATATTTTTGTATATGGACTGAAAGCAATTCATTAAAAAATGAGACTAAATAATAAATACTGCAAACAGTCAAACACTTGCATGAGGAACAAGTGTTAATAGGCTGCAAACAACATTCCTAGGGTAAGAGAAGGTGTTGATAGAAGCAGAAAACTTGTTCTTTGCACATACTATTGGTTTGTGAAAATTAAATCCTTTGGCATACAAAATGAAGTTTGTAATGTTAGTTTAAGTAAACTGCATACTTTCAAGTTCAGGTCAGAAAAGTATTTGCTGAATCAAGATATGCAAAGATTTAGACATAATCCTTAATGCTAATCCACCATGACCAGGTATCTTGCAGTATCGCATCTCTTGAAAATCTGTGTTCAACTTGACTTGTGACAGGAAATTCTAAGGTTGGAACTTATTATCACCTACACAGGGACACCACCGTTTGGGAGAATTGAATTTTTTAATAATACATTAATTTGCAATGCTGTCAGGTGCTAATTAGTGGATGAGTTTTGAAGCACTGGATGATGTCACATGAAAATGAATCACTTAATTGAAGTGTAGTTGAAGGACATTATAAAATGATCTACAGATAAAATGTTATATTACAAAAACAAATAAAAAAAATACCTGAGCAATACACTGCCCTCTCACTTATAGGAGAGTCCACAATGTAAACTTTATTTAAAAAATATAAAAAGATATATAAAAGAAAATGCAGAGGGCAATGTAATTCTCAGCCTGTAGGTGTCAGACTTAATTGTTATATCACCACTTACAAGATGCACCTGACACCTGCAGATTATGGGTAATATTGCTCTCGGTGTTCTCTTTTATGTATTTCAAATGTATATATACTTTTTCAATATAGTTCATTTTGTGTTTAAATTTGGGTTACCCTATTAGTCTTTATTTTGGGGGAGGGAGGGAGGTTCAGTATAGTGAGGCGGATTTTTGTTTATTGATTGGCATGGTGGCAGACTCACTTCCTTCTGCCTCTTTTGTCTGCAGAATACGTTTTTGTGTTCAAGAAGTTGGTGTCCATTAATTTGTTCTGATTCTCTTAGGTCACTTCTATAGTGTTAATATATACTTTAGAGCTTTTTTCCTTGAAAGCAAAGCCATATACATACATGTAGTTTATTCACATTACAGGTACAAAACAAACTACTTGGGCTAGTAAATGCTTTGGATTTCAGAATAGTTTGGTTTGTCAAATATGTGTATATCTAGATTTGTAAAATAGGACAGCTTGGAGAGGGGATGGGACCAAGTGTAAACAACAATATCTTATGTCATTTAGGCAACATTTACTTGTCATAATACAGCTTATATGTGTAGCTAAAGGTAGTTGTATATCATTTTTTAATGCTTCTGTATACATAACAAATATAAGTACCTAGTCCACAAATTCAACTATTGAATTAAAAGGTATAGGCTTGCCAATTGGTTATTAATCTAAAACAAACATCTGGCACCAAACTGTGGCAAAGGCTAAACGGTGACACACAGAATGTGTAGCCTGTTTAAGTGTCACAGATTGTTATGTACAGTACTTATAGTGTATGTATTTACTCTAGTTTCCTGCCAACAACCTCTTCCTGCCTCCTGCTGTCAGTCTCTGTCCACAAGACTGTACATATTCATATAATTGTCCCTATGTAACCCATCTTATGCCAACACTGGTGTCATGATGGGCACTACCCACTCTGGCACTATACAGTATGATATGTGCAATGTTCACACAGTACCCATTTCTTTTGGCTGCAGCCTGGTTTCCTGCTGTGGGTTGGCACTTCTTTCGAATTTTAAGTGACTGTAAAGTTTAATGAATAGGTGCCCGGTATCTAAAAATACTCTTAAAAACAGGAGCATTTTCATTCATTAAACTTTACATTGAAGCTTCTTTTTTCAAATACTTACCTTTTCTTTATTGAAAGCAGACCGGCGATCCTCCGCCCGCAGCTCCTGCTGTAGTTAACAGATCGATGATGAATCCGGCTTCCTCCAATCGTTGCGTTGCCTCCCGAGCTGGATGCCAAAGGGGCCACGCAACGATTGGAGGAACCCGGATTCGTCATCAATCTGCAAACTACAGCAGAAGCTGTGGTTGGAGGATTGCCGGTCTGCTTTCCATAAAGAAAAGGTAAGTATTTGAAAACAGAAGCTTCAAAGTAAAGTTTAATGAATGAAAGTGCTCCTGTTTTTAAGAGTATTTTTAGATACCGGGCACTTATTCATTAAACTTTACATTCACTTTAAAATAGCTGTGTGCAATGAAATATGACTGGCTCCTGTGCACCTGAAAATTCCAGATTTTGGAATAATTTCTGGATTTTGGAATTACAGATTTGGGGATTTGTACTTGTGATATTTTTTGTAGTAATATGTTTAAGCTCTGTAGTAAAATACATACTATTATTATCCTTTTCCTGTAAGCATCTACTGTAACAGGCCATTGACAATTAGCAAAGGAATGAGCTCACAGATGAAAAGGAGTTAATGGCATTATTACACCAATGAAAGAGCAGACAAGTATCCCAGATTTGGCTCTGTGACAACAGTACCTGTATACGGCTGAGGATAGAAAAGTGGGACAGGAGGCCTTAGACAAGATTAAACCTGAGACAGAGCTAAGGTACTGGTTGCAGGAGGTGAGGGGTGTCAAAGTGTAATCAGTTAAAACCAGCAGGATGCTATGCAGATAACGAGAGGATAACGGGCAGCAGGACACAAAACAGGCAGGAAAACAATTGTTTGCCATATTTTGAGTTCTTATTCTACCTGTGTTGTTGAGTTAATTGTTATGTTATTTTATACTCTATTCTTTACTGTATTCAGACCAAAATAAGTATTGGCACAAGAAAGCTGAAATATCTAGATTGATCATCAAACTATTCCTTAGTATATGTACTAATAAGCAATTTACCAGCATATTTCAAACTGATCTATTAGTTTTATTGTGAATTGATTTTGTGACCCAATAAATAACATTAAATGAAGCACATTCTATGCTCCTTTGGTTCCATCAATTTAATTTGTCCACCTCAAATTTGTATTTCCCCTCCTAAATTTTCCTACCACACCTGAGATTTTTTATCCAGCTACAAATTTGCTTCCCTGCTGCACTGTATTTATCTTTTGTTATGTAGTTTTAAGTGTCTCTTCATTTACCACAGTTTCTACATCACTACATGATGGGTAAAGTCCAAACTAGATCAGAGTACTGGCTGATTATCACTCTAATCCTTCCTTAGTCTCTGGGTCAAACTCTAGTACAGACAATAATGTCCCTGTCACAAGTGTGTAATTCACAAACACAAGTAAAGAGTTGGTATTTTGCCATGACACCCATTGACCCCACAGGGATGGACAACAAAAGGCTATTTGTGTACCTCAATATAACAAATAAAGAACTTCCAACATTGTTTGTTTCAGTAAACCCAGATTCTATATTATAAATGTTAAAACATGTAATAAACTGCCCTCACCATGGGTACTTAAAGGGACAGTTTACTCAAAAAAATGTATCCCCTTAAATTTGTTCACAATGATCCACTTTACCTGCTGGAGTGTAATTACATTGTTCACAAGTATTTCCTTTACCCTTATATTGGCATTTGAAATGGTTGAATTAGCCTGTGGTGTCCCCACCTATTCTAAAAGTTTGTGGCCTCAGGTCCAAGCTATAGATAAGCTTTGTAAACACAGCCAGCAGAAGAAATTGTTCTCTCCATTATTGGTGATTGGGTTTTGGACAGATATAAGATAAAGAAGCAGGTATATGTACACAATGTGATAAAGTAATGAGATCTGATTATACCTACAACCCATTTTATTAGGTTGTGGCTTCAAAACACAAAACCAGCTTATTCATATACACAAATAAGCCTTAAAGAGCAAATCTCAGACATTTTATACTCTGCAACTGGTAAAAAAAAGTAATTGGAAACAGAAAAAACAGTTTTGTAGTATACTGTCCATTTAACAAGCAGTCTTAAATTGTCTTCCTCATTTCGGTTCAGAAACTCAAATTTTCATATTAAAGTGAGGGGACGGTAAAGTCAAAATTAACCTTTCATGATGCACAACTTTTCAATTTACTTTGAAAATTTGCTATGTTCTTTTGGCACCATTGTTAAATAGCCAGCCCCATATTTGCAATGCACTACTGGGATCTAGCTAAGCACATCTGTGGAGCCAATTACTAGAGACGTGCAACCACCAATCACTAGCTAGCTCCCAATAGTGCATTGCTGCTCCTGAGGCTACTTAGGTATGCTTTTCAACAAAGGGTACCACGAAAACTAATACAATTTGATAATAGAAGCAAATTGGAAAGTTGTTTAAAATTGTAAGCTTCATAAAAGGTAAAAACATTTTTTGGCATATTGGTGCATATTAAATAGATGTTTTGTCTTGCTATTTAAACTATTTCATTGTATATTCATGCATAAGTGATCAATAAAATCTCAATGTTATAACATTTAAACCATCGTCTATGGAACTTGTATATACAATATGAGCTTTATTGCAATATATGCTAAGTTAAAGGGATATGAAACCCAGACATTTTTGTTTTCGATTCCATATATAAAAAAAGTTTCCAATATATTTCAAATTTGCTTTGTTCCCATGGCATTCTTTGTTGAAGAGATACCTAGGTAGGTGTCTGGATCACTACATGGCAGGAAATAGTGCTGCCATCTAGTGCTCTTGCAAATGGATAATATTCTGCAAAACTGCTGCCATATAGTGCACCAGAAACGTGCATGCTTCTGAGCTAACATCATTTCACACTTCTAAGATAACATTTTCAAGAAAAGATACCAAGAGAACAAAGTCTGTTTGATAAAAGAAGTAAATTAGAAAGTTGTTTACAATTGCATGCTCTATCCAAATCATAAAAATAAAAAGCTTGGGTTTAACGTCCCTTTAATAAGATGCAAAACTAATGACATTAAAGGGACATTAAACCCAAAATTGTTATTTCATGATTCAGATAGAGAAGACAATTTTTAAAAAGTTTCCAATTTACTTCTATTATAAAATGTATTTCATTCTCATGTTATTCTTTGTTGAAGAGATACCTAGGTAAGTGTCTGAAGCCCTACATGACAGGAAATAGTGCTGCCATCTAGTGCTCCAGCTAATGTATAACAATGTTGCAAAACTGCTGCCATATAGTGCTGCAGACACGTGCATACTCTTAAGCTTACATCTCCGCATTTCAACAAAGGATAACAAGACTAAGAAAATATGATAATAGAAGTAAATTAGAAAGTTGTTTAAAATGTTATGTGCTATCTAAATAATGAACGAAAAAAAATTGGGTTGTATGTCTCTTTAAATTAGAGATGTAGGAACTAATACCAGAGATTGGTTTCCTGTAGACCATTTTTAACAGTGTCGGATGTTGCTTTTTATGGCTGAGAGTTAAGGAAGAGTTCTGCAAGGGCTACAAAGATACGTCTGAGGCTTTAATAAATGGAGCCCAATATATTAAAGGTCAATAATGATTTATTATTACATTAATACAATATAAAAATTAATGTTATATATTTTTATATTCAATTTATTTCCACAATATTGAAACTTTCTAATTTACCCCTATTTTCAATTTTTATTTGTTCTCTTGGTATCTTTATTTGAAAAAGCTAACGAGACGGCTAATTTTTGGTTCAGAACCCTGGATAGCACTTGCTGATTGGTGGAAACATTTAGCCACCAATCAGCAAGCTGTACCCAGGTGCTGAACCAAAGATGGGACGCCTCGTAAGCTTACATTCATGCTTTTAAAATAAAGATACCAAGAAAACAAAAGAAAAATTGATAAAAGGAGTAAATTAGAAAGTTGCTTAAAATTGCATGCTCTATCTGAATCATGAAAGAAAGAAAATTGGGTTCAGTGTCCCTTTTAAGTTTTTTTACAATAGAAAATAAACATTTTGTTCTGTTATTTTTCTGTGCATTATTTTACAATGTATTTCTGGGAGAGTTAGTATCATTTAATAAATACCCTATATGTATTTTACCCAAACATCCTGAACTAACAAAACTTTGAAGACCACTGCAAATATTAAACATGAAGACATAGGGGTCGATTTATTAAGCAGCGGATACCCCTTCGCTTCTGGTCCGTCAGAAATGGAAGTTAAGAAGCAGCAGTCGTAAGACCGCTGATCCTTATCTTCTCCGCCACATTTTAGGTGACTGACTGAAGTCATCCCGATCTAATACAATCGGGATGAATAACGGCCCCTGCTAGTGGCTGATTTGCCAGGGGGCGGCATTGCAGAAGCATTTTACCAGCTTATGCTGTCAGCATTTAGCGAGGTCGAGCGGACATGCTCGACCTTTGGTAAATCTACTCCATAGTTTGCATTAGATTAAAGGGATATGAAACCCCAAACTTTTCTTTTGTGATTCAGACAAAGAATACAATCTCAAAAGAAGAGTTTACAATTTACTTCTATTAACAAATTTGCTTTGTTCCCATGAAATTCTGTGTTGAAGAGATACCTAGGTAGGTGTCTGGAGCACAAAATGGCAGGAAATAGTGCTGCCATCTAGTGCTCTTGCAAATGGAAAACATTCTTGCAAAACTGCTGCCGTATAGTGCTCTTGACACGTGCATGCTTCTGAGCTTACGTCCCTGGTTTTCAAGAAAAGATACCAAGAGAACGAGGAAAAATTGTTAATAAAAATAAATTAGAAAGTTGTTTAAAACTTCATGCTCTATCTGAATCATGAAAGAAACATTTTGGGTTTCATATTCCTTTAATTTATTTGACTATATATCTATTATGAAACTTTCATTCCTAATATGGTGTCTACCTATTTTAACTGTTTAAAAATTAGATTCTGTCTTTCTAGCCAAACCTGATTTACAACTGATAATCATCTTAATAGTTCCACTCTAGACTTCCATTTATCATCTATCATTTCAGAATAGGCAACAGGAAAAACAAAATCATGTTGCAACCAGTTGTAGCCTGGCATTTTTGTACTGTCAAGGTGAGTTTTACAAAAAGTATTACACTATTCTTCAATGACATTATATGCTCCAATTGCTGCAGTGTCTGATTTCAGAGTATTAACTTGTTGAGCATGCCGACAGCAGTAATCAAGATCGTAATCAGTGGGAATGACCACAATAACCGGTTGGCTCGCTTGTGTCTAATCCTGCCCTTTTGAGGTATGTGCATTATGCAAGATTTTGTCATAATATACTTCCTGGTGCAGCAAAAATGCCAGTAGTTTGGAAAGCCTGTAAAGTATCGTAACACAATACACAATTTTCACTTATGGAGTTTCATAAAACAGCTCAGAATCCTAAACAGTCATTTTTAAACTCAGACAGAAGTATAAATTATTATGGCAATGATTGTAGGTTGTGATGTTGTTGTACGTTTTTTAATAAGCATGGAAATAAACATATGAATAGGCATGAATGTTTATTGTAGCAAAATATGTTTGTGCTCACACAGAGGATCTATTTGTATCTTGCTAATTGTCCTAATACCAATGACAGGTTCATTAAAGTGAATGTAAATTTAGATGATAAAGTGACGGTTTTTAAAAATTCCGATTAAAAACAGGGCACTTTAATTCATCAAAATGTACATTTCACTCGTGTTGTGAAAATACTTACCTTTTAATCTTGACAGCTGCTGCATCGCTTCCCCCGCCCGTCGCAAAGTCTCTTCCTGGGTCTAAAATGAGGAATCTGGCTTCCTTCAATCACGGCGTTGAATCAGACACTGATTCCCCGGGGGGGAAGCCGTCATTGGAGGATAACCAATCCGTCATTTCTGACTTATGAAGAGGCTTGCAACGACCGGGAGAATCGCTGGAGCGGCTGTCAAGATTAAAAAGTAAGTACTTTCACAACATGAGTGAAATATAAATTTTGATGAATTAAAGTGCCCTTGTTTTTAATCGGATTTTTAAAAACCGGACCCTTTATCATCTAAATTTACATTCACTTTAAAGAATATACTGGACATCTGATTTAACTCACTGTAAAATATCTAGCATTATGGCTTTAATACAAAAAATCATTAGGGAACTGCAAACTGATCCACTTGTATTTCTTTTAGGACTTGATTAAAAACTCGCCGGCATGGAGAGAAATAATTCAAAATCCTTTTTCTATTTAACCATTATACAGTAATTTATGTGTCTGTCCTTCACATCCCAAATTCTGAATTGCAAGTTGAGCAGCTCTCAAGCTAAAATTTGCCTTTGTAAAATGATTTGAGGTAGTTCACAGTACTGACAAGGCATCCTAGATATTCATGCCAGACCAGGGAGCTTTAGCTCATTGGACCCTTAATCCTGGTTGATAGTGTGACTAATACACGTACTTCATTAAAATGATGAAACCTATGTTTGTTCTGTTTAGTAGAGGTCCTTGCATGAATGCAATGCAAGGCCAAGCATACAGTACAGAAGTTTTGAGCTCATGGCCTTATTTATTCATTTAAATGCTTATATTATAAGGTAGGTGCTTATCTTGTAGCTTAACAAAGCCAGCAAGGTTTGCTGGATGAGACTAGGCTAGTTGCATCTTTCCCATCTGTAGCAACTACTCATTTACCTTCCCTAAAAATGTGCTGGGCTCCTTGATGCGCCTCTATTTTCTCCCAGAGTCTTGATTGTAATGACTCCTACAGTGTGATTCTTGTGCTCTTTATATTTGCCTACCAATATAGCATGGCATCACCGTGCTGTTTAGACAAGCATGGAACTCAACTCACCTTCTTACTGTCTTGTTTGCAGTTCAATTATGGGTAATGACCTGTTTGTTTACAGATATAGGGCTAGATTACAACTAAGTATACAGCACATAAACGCAAGTGGTAAGGCCTGTTAACATCGCTAGAGCACAATCCTTACCGTTTCCATTTTTGCACTCATATTACTGCATCCAGAGTTATTTTCTATGCACGGGTGCATTCATTCACTCACATAATAGACTTCTATTGGGGTCTATAGACTTCCATGGTGGATAACTCATGAGCACTATGCTGATGGAGTACAAAAAAAATCCACTTAAGCAATGGAGTTTTTCATTTTGTTCTGTGCTATACCATTTCAATGAAGTTTAAGTATAAAACACTATAAACCGTACATGCATACTCACACATACAAAAGCACACATGTATATTCATTTGTAATCAAAATTATTCAACCCCCATTGCAAATCAGATTTATTGTCAAAATTTACAGACTTTCAGCTGTTTGCAATGAACACATTAAACAAATGCAATTGCAATAGCTCAACACAATGAATGCTTCAAGTGTTTTCCCCAAACAGCACAAATATGCAAGCAGATGTTGTCTCAAGCACACTGGATGCAACTAATCAAGAGCTTCATTAGTTGCACCATGTGTGCTTGAGCTAGAACACATGAAATACCTCAACTGAACTGACTAGGGGTTTATTGAGTGTCACCTTTGACTGCATGATCATCACCCTTTACAAACAAGGAACGGGATACATAAAGATAGCGAAGGCATTGAATTTTCATAGTGACATTGGAAGCATAGTTTGCAAGTTCAAAGTTAAAGGAACAGTGGTTACACTACCTGGACGTGGCAGAAAAAGGAAGCTATCAACAATTGGAACCAGATTTCTGAGAAGACAGGTTGAGAAAAACCCTTTTTATAGTAAGGCGCGTACTAAACGCACAAGGTTTCCATGCTAGAACTCCGAGATGTACACCACTACTTACCCAAAAACATAAGAAAAGTCGGCTCAAATATGCTCAAAATCATATAAATAAGCCACAGAAGTTTTGGGATTCTGTTCTGTGGATCGATGAAACAAAACTGGAACTTTTCGGTCCGATGGATGAGCGGGATGTCTGGAGGAAGAAGAATGAAGCATACACTTAAAAGAACACTTTGCCTACAATTAAGCATGGTGGTGGCTCGGTGATGCTCTGAGGCTGCTTTGCATTCTTTGGCGCCAGACAACTTGCAGCTTGTGAAAGGCAAGAGGGATTTATTGAAGTATCAGGAAATCCTAGGAGAAAACGTCATGCCGTCTGTGAAGAAGCAGAACCATGGGAATTATTGGACCTTCCAACAGGAAAATGTTCCCAAGCATACATCAAATTCCACCAATGCTTGTTTTCAGAAGTAGTCCTGTAAGATTCTGCAGTGGCTATCACAGTCACCTGACTTTAACCCCATAGAAAATCTCTGGTAGGATTTGAAGAAGGCGGTTGCAGCACGCACACCCAAGAATATTACTGAACTGGAGGCCATTGCTCATGAGGAAAGAAAGATTCCTCAGGAATGCTGCCAGAAGCTGGTGTCTGGCTAAGCATCTTGTTTGCAGCAGGTCATAACAGCAAAAGGGTGCTCTACTAAGTACTAAAGACGCTTGCCATGAAGGGGCAGAATAATTTTGCAGCTGCAGAATTCTTAAAAAGTTGCATTTTCACACATATATGCAATTGTCACACTACTTCCTAACTCGTCCCTCCAGATCCCAATTGAAACGTCCCTTAACGTGTTTCGAATCCCTATGTTTTTATCCTAACCCCAATAAAGGAATACTATTGTTAGTTCATAAGCAACTTATACAATCACTTTACATGACATCCTCCTGCGTTTGTCTCTAAATGGGAAAATGAAAGTAGAGACTCTCTAGCCCAGAAAGAATGGGACAAAATATTCAAACAAATGACTAAATCAACACCTTCCATCTCAATACTTGAAATGAATGTCAAACTTCTGAGCTGATGGTACTACACACCAATGCGTCTACACCCACTATTCCCCACCACGACAGCTGAGTGCTTGTAATGTTTGTGGGATACTCCTCTATCAGACCGAACTCAGCCAGTAGTCTTGTTATCCTGGCATCGAGCCGGAATGATAGGGAATATCCCAGAGTAGAGAAAGTTAGTAAGATAAGGAGGGCAGCACTCACCACAGGCAAGACAGTCCCCAGCGGCAACGGCAGAGCAGTCCAAGGGCACACCACTAGAATGGTCAGACAGGCAGGGTTCAGCAACAGTAAAACAGTCCAAGGGCACACCACTAGAAGAGTCAGGCAGGCAGGGTTCGGAAACAGTAAAGCAGTCCAAGGGCACACCACTAGAATAGGCCGACAGGGTTCGGCAACAAAGAGGCAATCCAGAATAACAGGGGTTAATAAGCAGAGTAGTCAGACAGGCAGGGATCAGCAGTAGTATATCAGTCCAGCAATTTAGGGGGTTAAACAGGCGGAATAGTCAGACAGGCAGGGTTTAAACACATTAAGGCAGTACTGAAGTAACGATCTATCACACCCAGGAGCACAGAAAGTAACACCTATACTTGGGCAGTGATAGATCGTTATAGAGGGACTTACATAGGCACAGGATTGGCGCCACAGGAATCTGGAACCAGCATCTGAGAGAGAGGATTGTGCAGCGATGACGTCAGTGCCGCATGCATCTGGACCCGACACAGCACCTGGCAACGAGCAGAGAAGGAGACGCTGCACCCCTAGCAATGGCTAGAGCGGCGCGGCGTAACAATGCTAGAGAAAATGCACTGAAACAGGTACCCTCCTACACATCTGGTGGACATGCCCAATTGCCAAAACATATTGAGTTTTGTTAAGATTACTGTAGCTTTTACTGTATCTTTGCACTAACATTGTCCCATCATTATATGTAAGAAGTACTGCAGCTTTAAGCTCAGCTTACCACACCCTCTGGGTGTGTCTGGGTCTCTGTGACATCACCAGAAGCCATGTTTAGTTTTACTGATGAACCTGTTAGTAAAGAAGCTATGTGGTTGTAGTTGAATAAATGTTTGACTGAAGTACTTGCTGCAGAGTCTCAGTGATATGTGCAAGAAACAAGGTAACGGCACAGAACTAAATTGTAATCTTGACTACACAGAGAACATAACAGGTTTCCATACAAAAAGAGATAAAAATACCCCTAAGCATAGCCCTCCCCTTCAACATTTGGCTTTTTCTGTTTAATAATTTTCCTATGATTAAATGCAAACTACCATTAGCACTACTCACCATTATGGTCAACTCAGCTAAAAGATTCATTCCACTACATTGGTTAAAAGTTGACTTTCCACCAATAGCGACATGGAAAGCAACAGTGCCAAACTCAATCCAATTTAAAAAATACTAATATAAACACACTAAACGCACAGAGGACTCTATATGCTTCCTGTGGGATGGGAAGAATACC